>NC_090759.1:10639473-10656973 GCF_036898095.1 Palaemon carinicauda | reverse complement strand
GCCTATTAGAAACGTCCCAGCCTGATGATCTGCTTGTAGTGTCTGCAACCTCACCATCCTTGTGAGGTAAGGATAGAGGGTTTGGAGGAGCATATACGTTTACCTGCTGAGACATCAGCAACTACTACCTTGCCCTCCCTGGTCCTAGCTTGGGTGGAGAGGGGTCTTTGGGCGTTATTCTATCTTACTTCACTTCCCTTTGTTCATTTCGAAGTTTTTATAATTCAAAATAGCTACTGTTCATACAATGTTTTCTTCTAATTGTTCATTACTTCTTTGGTAGATTATTTCCTTTCCTTACTGGGCTATTTTACCTTGCTGGAGCCTTTAGGTTTATAGCATCCTGCTTTTGCAACTGGGGTTTTAGCTTAGCTGGTAATAATAATAATAATAATAATAATAATAATAATAATAATATATGGTCAGTCTCTACGGCACTGTCCTGCTTGCTAGGGCATTGTCACTGTCCCTTGTCTCCGCCATTCACGAGTGGCCTTTAAACTTTTAAAATGCCTTACATACATCCGTGCGCACATACATACGTGACAGTGTAGACCAGATATTTCGAAGATTCCTTTGAGAAAGCTTCGCCTTTTCATGCATAATGCAAATTGGCTCTCTCTTGGAAGAAATGAAATCCCGACATAACATCCTCAGGAAAAATGGCTCCTAGATACCACAAGCTCCTTTGCGTGTAGTTCTCTGGAGACGTAGGCGTTACCTCAATAGCTACGAGGTAAAAGAAAAAAAAAGAAAAATAGTGATTGGATTGAGTACAGCTTCCCTTCCTTCGACCGAACGGGGGGGGGGGGGATGCGCCTTTTTTTCCTGTTTGGTATTGGCTCGTTTTTCTTCGATGGCATTGTTTGTTTTGTTTATATGTTAGAAGTATAAATTGTTTTCTTTTTCGTTTTTTTAATTCAAATTCATTCTGATGATGCAGTAATGACTAAATATCGTCTGTCTGTCTGAATATTTGATCGAACCGGAAGTTGGCCGCTTTTTTTCTTAGTATTACTTGTTTCTTTTATTGCATTGTTTGCTTTGGTGACGTATGAATTGTTTTCTTTTTCATATATGTCATTCAAGTTTATTCTGGTTTAAATGTTTAAAGGTCGCTCTTGAATGGTAGAGGCAAGGGACAATGCTAATGTCCTAGCTAGCAGTGTCAAGACAGACAAATTAATTCATAAACATAGTTCAAATATTTTTCAGGAAACGAGTTAAGCCAGAGGCGAATCTGAATTTCAAACTTCCTTATATTTAACTGAAAATTTCACAACTTCATTCTTGAGCACTTCAAAAATTTTCAAAGTTACTTAAAATTCTGCAAAGGTCCATAAAATGTTTTTAAATCAAAGTTACAAGTGCTCTCACACTCTAAAGGTTACATCACAATTTTCTGGGCGAGACTACAGCTAGGAGACGAGTTATTTAGAATAGAATTCACACTTTAACATCTTACTTAAGACAAATCATAACTTTGAATTTGATTCTTATCTTAAGAGTCCTTGAACAACGGAGCGACACGAGCCTTTCTTATGACAATGGGTCCCTCAGACTGGCATCTAGGTGTGGCACTCCCGCAGGACGTGGTCATTTGGCGGCCGGGAGTAGATGCCACCTTTCCGAGGGGTGTCGAGGTAGTAGTCCGTTCTGTTACCACCCGGATGTTCTCGTCTCCTCGCTGCAGCTTTCCCACACAATCTGTAAGAACAAAGGAGAACCAACAAAAAGCCCTTCGTCAACAGAATGAGGCGGCAACAGAATCCTGTCGCCGGTGGAAACTGAGGTAGCATGCGTTCCCAAGCGAAGCCAGCAGGCAGAGGTCGTTCACATGACCCCAAAAGGGGGTTTCAAGAATTTGCTACGTGACAGCAGGACAAGCCGTAGAGACTAACCATATATAAAGTACATATGATCAGCACCCAAGCATCCTCTCCATCCAAGCTATGACCAGGGAATGCCAGGCAATGACAGCTGATGACTCAGCAGGGCGACCTATGGGCTCCCACAAAGGCCCCATCCTCATCTCACAAGGATAGAGTAGTTACAGTCAATTAAAAATTATTGAGCTTGAGCAGGACTCGAACCCCAGTTTGGCAGATCGCTTTATCTTTCAAGGTCAAAGTACATTCAATGTTGATATCTTTTCTTATATCTAACAATCATCATTCCTGTTCTTAATTTGTTTTCAAACAATTATTCAGAACTTTCATAAATTAAGGTGGTAAAAACATGTTGGAACAATTAGTTAAAGCTACGTGAGCATCATATATTGAAAACACACAAACACAAACGGGTTTTAGGAAATAAAACTACATGACGTTCCGCTCAGATGATGGATCACAAGGAATCCATAACCTAATGACACAAGACCATGAACCCTTGGTTACTTCCCAAAGACTTTGTATAAAAGAGACGCATCATAGGGTAGGGGTCGTTAATCTTACAACACTCAAAAATAAAATGATCTTCACTAAGTTAGTTTAGGCCAGAGTAAAAAGTCCACCATTAAAATAACCGGCTCTTTCACTGTTTTTCCCAGAAAAGTCAGGTTCGAGGTAGGTAGGTAGGTATTGCATCACCCTGATAATATATATATATATATATATATATATATATATATATATATATATATGTATGTATGTATGTATGTATGTATGTATGTATATATATATATATATATATATATATATATATATATATATATATATATATATATATATATATATATGTATGTATATATATATATATATATATATATATATATATATATATATATATATATACATATATAAATATATATATATATATATATATATATATATATATATATATATATATACATATATATATCAGGGCACGGGCTCCTTTGTTGGCAGCCCGTAAGTAAGGCAAGGATGTGAAGGTGGTAGTTTATATATGTGAAAGAGGCAAGGTTGTATAAGGATGATAATGGGATTGTACCAACCATGTGGCACACAATTGTACATAATTATTTTGTATATATTATGCTTGTATCTGCGCTCTTCCCTCGCACTAAAAAGAACCTGAATGATCATGTCTCCGTTTTGCTCTGTAACATTGTCTGTCTCTCGAACAGGTCATGTCCTGTTGCCTTGAGGTTTTGTATATAAAGAAGTGTGTTCCTTAATAAACTCAGTTGATTGCATCCTGCCTTTGAGTTCACAACTCCTCTCTCGGCCCGTCACATTGGTGACCCCGGAAGTCGACTCGCTCTCACTGCCTTCCACCCCCACCTCCCTCGCCCCTCCATCGTTGGTACTATGACGGAGACAGACTCTATCACAGCAGTTGGCGCCGCCCCATTGAAACTTTCACCGTTCGCCACCGGAGAAGCGTTTGCTTGGTTTCAGCGCTCAGAAGTCCAGTTTCGTATTAGGGGCGTGACTCGCTCAACCACCAAAGCGGATTATGTTCTCGCGGCGATACCCGAGGACACCTTCCCAGAAATATCCGACTGGCTTTTTGAACAAGGAGACACCCCAATAGCGTATGAAGCCCTATAAACATACCTTCTGCAGCAGTACTCGCCGTCACCAGCCGCCCGTATAGCAAAGCTTTTTCAGCTCTCGCAACAACCGTTGGGGGACAAAAGGGCTTCGCTTGCCCTCAGGGAAATGACCAGTATCGCTCGCCTTCAACCTGCCGCAGACGGCTCTCCTCGTGAGGTGAACCTACTTCGTGCCCTTTGGATACGCCGTTTATCCAGACCTATACGCGCTGCCATACCCGATGTCGATAGTTTACCCATAAAGGACTTGATGACCAAAGTCGACGCCCTTATGGACAGCCACTTCAAGACCTCCATCAACGCCTCCACCCCTGACGACGAGGATGCCTATTCAACGTCAACCGAAGCTTACATGAATGCCGTAGGACATACACGCCTACCCCGTGACGTGCCGAAGCGGCGACAAAGCCGCCCACCACCCACCAATCGCTAGCGCCCCAACGAACGACTTCTACAGCCACTTACTACCTCCCATCCGCCGCAGTTTTGCTACTACCACTTCAGATTCGGGGCAACCGCGAAGAAATGTGCCAAAGATTGTCAGTGGCCAAAAAACGTGTAAGGAGGCCATCGCTTGTGGCGGTGGCCTCCCATGTTTCTAATCTTTTCTTTTTACAGGATGCAGGGATGGGCGTGCGATTTTTGGTAGACACGGGTGCTTGTCGTTCTCTTTTGCCAAGGAAACTCTTCAAGGCACGACGTAGTCTGTCTACATCTGCCGACGTCCGCTTGGTAGCTGCCAACGGATCTGCGATACCCACCTACGGTTACGAGAACCTCACATTGGTGCGGATTTCCTCTCTCATTTCCACCTTCTGGTCGATGTCGCCCACCGACGATTGGTCAACGCAGACTCGTACTTGTCGACACCTCTTCAACCCGCCCCCTCTAACCTCGCTCTCTACATCAGCGCACCCACGGATGCCTACGCCCACCTCCTCACGTCGTACCCGGAAGTTTTCCGTACAGAACTCCGCCAAACGCCCACGGTTCCTGCCAAGCACGGTATTTATCACCATATCAAGACGAAGGGACCCCCAGTCTTCGCAAAATTCAGACGTCTGGCACCGGAACGATTGGCAGCCGCCAAACAGACGTTCGCCGAAATGGAGAAAATGGGCCTTTGCCAAAAGGCCTCCAGCCCATGGTCGTCACCCTTACACATCGTTCTGAAGAAAGACGGCTCCCTCCGTCCGTGCGGGGATTACAGGCGCCTGAACATGCAAACAGAACCGGATCACTACCCCCTCCCAAACATTGCCGATGTGACCTCCTACCTGCACAAAGCGAAGGTTTTCTCTACGCTCGACCTCCTGAAGGGGTATTATCAGGTGCCTATGAACCCAGAAGACATTCCCAAGACCGCCATCACCACTCCGTTTGGTACATACACCTTCAATTACTCCTGTTTTGGCCTTCGTAATGCTGGGGCAACGTTTCAACGTCTCATGGATGGCATCTTAGGGGACCTCCCTTTCTGTGTATGTTATGTGGACGACATACTTGTGTTCTCCTCCTCAAAAGAGGAACACCTCCGCCACCTGCGCATCGTGCTCGACCGCCTGCAACAAAACGGCCTTGTAGTCCGGTACGACAAGTGTACCTTTGGCGCCAACGAAGTGTCATTCTTAGGGCACCGTATCACTCCTGAAGGAGTCCATCCCCTCCCTGAGAAGGTAGCAGCCGTTCAGAACTTCCCCGCGCCCTCGACCGTCAAAGCTCTGCAGGAATTCTTGGGCATGATCAACTATTATCACCGTTTTCTGCCAGCCATTGCCGTCACTCTTGCTCCGCTCTACGCCTCCCTCAAGGGCAAGCCAAAGGACCTGAAGTGGGGTCCCCTTCAAGAAGCAGCCTTCTGCAATGCAAATAAGGCCCTATCAACTGCTGCGGCTCTCACTTTTCCTATCCCACACGCCCCTCTCCTTCTCTCCACCGATGCCAGCGACGTCGCTATTGGTGCAGTACTCGAGCAGGTGGTCAAAGGCTCGCCCCGCCCATTGGCCTTCTTCAGCAGAAAACTGTCCAAGGCAGAATCGGGTTATTCTACCTTCGATCGAGAATTGCTGGCGGTGCACTTGGCTGTCCGTCACTTTCGCCATTTCTTAGAAGGTACGCCCTTCGTCATTCGCACAGACCACATGCCTCTGGTGCACGCCTTCACTCGACAGTCTGACGCCTGGTCCGCCCGTCAACGCCGACATCTCTCCGCCGTGGCTGAATACAATTGCACCCTCCAATACGTCCCTGGGAAAATGAATCCCGTTGCCGATGCCCTGTCAAGAAACACGTTGGCTGCCGTTCAACTGGGATTGGATTACAACGCCCTGACTGAAGCCCAACAACATGATCCAGAGTATCAAGCTTGTAGGACATCCTGCACGTCCCTCCGTTGGGAAGATTTTCCCCTCGAAGACTCCAACACCACCCTCCTCTGTGACGTCAGTACTGGTAGACCGCGACCTTGGATTCCTGCTCCCATGCGCCAACAGGTGTTTGATTTCATTCACGGCCTTTCACATCCCTCGTGCCGTTCTACTGCACAGCTGCTGAAGGCAAAGTTCATTTGGCACGGCATTTCTAAGAATGCTAAGGATTGGGTCCGCGCCTGTACTTCTTGCCAAACTTCCAAAGTACATCGACACACGGATTCAGGAGTGGGCACCTTTCCTCAACCTCAGCGTCGTTTCGCACACATTCACGACGACGTTGTAGGCCCCCTACCCACATCACAAGGACATCGTTACCTGTTTACCGTCATCGACCGCTCCACTCGTTGGTCTGAAGCCATTCCCATGGAAACTGCAACGTCCGCCTCATGTACATCTGCCTTACTCTCTGGATGGATTTCAAGATTCGGTATCCCTGAGCATATTACTTCTGACAGGGGAACCACTTTCACCTCTCAATTGTGGACGTCATTAGTGAATCTCCTGGGCATCACCCTACATCAGACAACGGCCTACAACCCCGCTGCCAATGGAATGGTTGAACGTTTTCATCACACCCTCAAAGCAGCTTTGATGTCCCGCTGCAAGGATTGCAACTGGTTTACTCAACTTCCCTGGGTCCTCCTGGGACTAAAGACCACTCCTAAAGACGCCCTCGACGTCTCGGCAGCTGAAATGGTGTATGGCGACCCGTTGGTCGTCCCTGCCGAATTTTTTCCTTCTACAACCTCCTCCGACGATCTCCAGCGCATACGTCACGTCGTGGGAAAATTTACTCCGTGCCGCCAGACTTACAAGCCCCCAGCGAAGCATCACATACCAACGGACTTGCACTCTGCAACGCACGTCTTCCTGCGCAACGACACTAGCAAGCCACCACTAACGCCCCCTTACACGGGCCCTTTCCTTGTGATCCGACGCAGTCCGAAAGCATTCCTACTAAACATTCGGGGCAAAGAAGACTGGGTCTCCATTGATCGTCTAAAACCTGCTTATCTTCTGCCAGATGACCCGCCTACAGTTCGCCTCTCTAGATCAGGGCGCCCTATTTAACATGTACAGTATGTCATTTTTAGGAGGGGAGCCATGTACCAACCGTGTGGCACACAATTGTACATAATCATTTTGTATATATCATGCTTGTATCTGCGCTCTTCCCTCGCACTAAAAAGAACCTGAATGATCATGTCTCCGTTTTGCTCAGTAACATTGTCTGTCTCTCGAACAGGTCATGTCCTGTTGCCTTGAGGTTTTGTATATAAAGAAGTATGTTCCTTAATAAACTCAGTTGATTGCATCCTGCCTTTGAGTTCACAACTCCTCTCTCGGCCCGTCACAGGATATTTGAGAAAGGATGAAAGCACCATGACGACCGTGGCAAGAGTCCGAAGCTCAGCAGAGGGGCCGCAAAGACGTTGTCTTCTGAACCAGGAACCTCTTCTGTCCTGGATAAATTTGAGTTCTTCTTATTGTAGAGGTCCCAGAGAAGGGAATGAGGTGGGATAATGTGGGGTGTTACCAGGCGTACCAATCAGGTAAAACACTGTACCCTAGTATAGATTAGTCTAGTTAAGTTCAGGTTAAGAATTATCCAGCATTTGCCTTTTAAGTCAAGTGCGCGGCATATTAAGCAAAAGAGTCTTATTGTTATGGTTTTTGAACACTTGGAAAATTATTGAAAGTTATTCAAAGATAGGACGCAACAAATAAAATTTTCAATAATAAATTTTTTGGTGAATATTCCAAAAGAACGTATTAAATTATTGTTTGGAGCTATATTCAGTGCATAAAACATATAATCATATCATTTTAGTACATTTTTATACTTTATTTATTGAATACGTAGACGGGAATTTCTTGTCAATTAAATCATACGGTAATGAGAAAACAATCAGCCTAATGTCAATTGCCATAAAGACAAGAGGCAGTGGACGAACCAAACTCATCTTTGAGGATAGAATTTCTCTCTTGATTAAGCGATAGTGAAGAAGAGAGAACATATTATTATTAATAGGTAACCTACAACCCTAGTTGCAAAAGCATAATGTTATATACCCAAAGGCTTCAACATCGAAAATAGCCCAGTGAGGAAAGGAAATAAGAAAATTGATAGATTAGTTTACATGAGTGTACCCTTAAGCAAGAGAACTCTAATCCAAGACAGTGAAAGACTATGGTACAGAAGCTATGGCACTTCTAAAGATGGGAAAAATTGTCCCTCTCCTAGAAGACCTGCTTACCATAACTACAGAGTCTTCTATTCATTATTATTATTATTATTATTATTATTATTATTATTATTATTATTATTATTATTATATTATTATTATTACAATTGCTTGCTAAGCTAAAACCCTAGTTGGAAAAGCAGGATGCTATAAGCCCAATGGCTCCAACTGGGAAAAATAGCCCAGTGATTAAAGGAAATAAGGAAATAAATAAACTATAAGAATAGTAATGAACAATCAAAATAATATATTTTAAGGACAGCAACGACATTAAAATATTTTTTCATATACAAACTCTAAAATCTTAAAAAAAAAAAAAAAAAAAAAAAAAGAGGAAGAGAAATAAGAAAGAATAGTGCGCCCGACAGTACCTTCAAGGCAGTGGAAGACCATGGTACAGAGGCTATAGCACTACCCAAGAGTAGAGAACAATGGTTTGATTTTGGAGTGTCCTTCTCCTAAAAGAGCTGCTTACCATAGCTGAAGAGTCTCTTCTATCCTTACCCAGAGGAAAGTAGCCACTAAACAATTACAGTGCAATAGTTAACCTCTCGAGCGAAGAAGAATTGTTTGGTAATCTCAAGCGTTGTCAGGTGGATGAGGACAGAAGATAGAATGACCCAACTGAAACTTTATAGTGGTGCAGGAGATTGGAGTTTTATATCTTCAACATGAGAATAGTGCATAAAGAGCCAGAAGAATATTATGATTAAAGTATATACAATCCTAGTATACGCCACACGTCAAAAATGACAGCTAAATATTTAGATATATATGCACTCACACGCATAGGTTCAACTCTCCCCATCCCACCCCCCCCCCCTCTCCTAACTGCCTCTCTAGGTACCCCCCTCTTACCAGGGTATGGCTACTCCCTCTCCCCCTTTACCTGATGATGGGGAGAAATTGAGTAGTCATACGTTCGGCAATGCCACTCAGCGTGACAGTATATATATATATATATATATATATATATATATATATATATATATATATATATATATATATATATATATATACATATAAGCAGACACTTGCTTTTAATTATACAGTATAAGGGAGATATAAACACCAACTCCATTTATATTATAAAATGAATTCTATATTTCTAGTGAATAAACCAAGCAGAGATTTTAGCTTAGCTTGGATTATAGTTTTCTTCACGTTAATGAGTTTTCAATGTTCTTTATTACAGTTATAAAGTAGATGTACATAAAACGACATACGATTTCAGTATAAAACCAATGCTATTTTCTAATGAAATGGGGAATTATTTGTTACGTGGGATCACTTAAATTGTTTATAAAAATCGTTAGAAAATTACAATTTTCAGCGTAAGTTGTTAACTACTGAAACATTTACGATGATTTAAAAGTAAATCCTTTATCTAATAGTCGATTTCTCAAAGGCACACCAATCCCTATTCAGGCTTCTGGCATTATCTTTCAGATAACTATTCCACCATAGTGTTCATCTTGACTTGTTTATTTCCAAAATATATTGGAAAATCAGAATAAGTGGAGCAAAATTAATTAACCGATTTTAACCGGATGTAAATAACAACAAGAGACCGTGCTCAGTCCGACCAAAATTAAAACAAACATTATAAGAAATATGTTATTCAAAAAAAATACAATCAATATATATATTTGAGGATATAAAAGCAATGTATCTTAAACCATACACTTAAGAGGTTTTTAAAGGTCACTTATGAATGGCAGAGACAAGGGACAGTGACATTGTCCTAGGTAGCAAGAGTGTGACCTAGATATGATCCGCGTCCAAGCCCCTCTCCACACAAGCTATAGGAGCGGGAGGATCGACATATATGCTCCCCAAACTTCCTATACTTAGACATTACAAGAAACTATCGAGCTTGACCAGCTCCCGAACCCCAGTCCAGGAGATCGCCACACAAGGACGTATCCAAAAGGCTACTATAACTTTAAGCATTATAGTGTACATTTTAAAATTTGAAGGTATTATATTCTCGATGCTATAAGAAAAATCTATATATTTTACAATCCATCAAAAGCTGCAATATACTATAAGATATGAAGAGAAGGTCAAAATCCCATCTCCAACGAAATCTCATATAAAAGATTAAAATCTAAGGAGGTCATATTACCATTTGACGTAGAAGGATAAAAAAAAATATAAATAAATAAAGGTATATGTGTAGGAGTTGCAGACAAAGAATGAATGGGTATATATAGAACGTACCCATGTGAGGTTGCAAGATACGGAGAAAAATTATATTTGAATAATAATTCAACTTCAGGCAAAAATAAAAAGACCAGAAAGGACTCTCTCTCTCTCTCTCTCTCTCTCTCTCTCTCTCTCTCTCTCTCTCTCTCTCTCTCTCTCTCTCTCTCTCTCTCTCTCTCTCTCTCTCTCGATCGTGAATACGAATATATATATATATATATATATATATATATATATATATATATATATATATATATATATATATATATATATATATATATATATATATACGAACGCATATATATATATATATATACATATACACAAATATATACATATATATAAATATATATATACAAATATATATATAAATATATATACAGTATATATATATACATATATATATATATGTATTAATATATGTATATATAAATATATGTCTGGGTTTTGGCCACTTTCTCTAAAAAGAACTCTTTAATGGTATTGTTCTACCAGTATTAACTTATGCATCAGAAACCTGGAGCCTTATTAAAGCCGTAGAACATAAGCTAGTACAACTCAGAAGCTATGAGGGTACACTCGGGCACACTATCTTATTTCTTTTCCTCTTTTGTTAAGTTTTTTTTTTATAGTTTATATAGGATACATTTACTTTAATGTTGTAACTGTTCTTAAAATATTTTATTTTTTCTTGTTTCCTTTCTTCACAGGGCTATTTTCCCTGTCGAGGCCCCTGGGCTTATAGCATCCTGCTTTTCCAAATAGAATTGTAGCTTGGCAAGTAATAATAATAATAATAATAATAATAATAATAATAATAATAATAATAATAACACTAAAAGACAGAAAAAGAGCAACATGGATATGAGAGCAAACTCAAGTAGAGGATATTCTAATAACTTGTAAGAGAAGAAAGGGCATGGGCAAGACATAAGATGAGAATGACAGATAATGCATGGACATTCAGAATAACAGACTGGGTCCCTAGAGATTGGGAAAGAAACAGAGGCAGAAAGAGAAGACGATGGATCGACGAACTACGGAAGTTTGCGGGCGTGGACTGGCATAGATTGATCATAAACAGACGCAAGTGGAGGGACATGTCAGAGGCCTTTGTTCTACAGTGAACTAATAACAGCTAATGATGATGATGATCATCATCATCATCATCACCATCATCATCATCATCAACATCAATTATATATATATGTCCTAATTCTTGTATGAAGATATGTGTAGTACATCCAGGTAAATTAACTCTATAATCATGAGAATTCCACACAAACCTATAATTCAGCATGCTGTTGTAGCAAGATTGCATTTTGATAGTGAGGGGCAGTTAGTTGCCTTTGTGCGTTCAAGTAGACAAGGCGCTCACCTGAGAGTGTCAGCTGTACAGTGTACTCACAAACCTTCTGTAATAAAGTGAAAAAAACCTATGTTCTGATGTCTCATTATCCGCGGATATGGGACATATTGGTGTCATGTGTAAAAATATCTCTGGTTGTGTATGCTGTGAGCAAAGTTGTTCTTTAAGCCGGTGAAATAAAAGTTCAAGATGCCTAGATACGCGAGAACTAACATAGCAGACACTGCTACTGCGGGAGATGAAACTGGAGGAGCAGTGTGTAGCTTTGCCGAGGAAAAATATAGACAGGAAATTAGAATGCAAGAATTGGATAATAAGTTAGATAACATAAAATAGTTAATGAACAGAATCTTGGTTGAACGAGAAGAGGAGCGGCGCGCAACTATAGCATATCCGACGTAAATAAACGAAGTCCAAACGCACACAAGTGAAAGTACACATGCACAGCCAAGTGAAGATAATATCGTAGTTCAGAAACTGCCCGAACTCCAGGCAAGTGTTAGGCCTTTTGATGATCAGCGGCCAAATGAAAGGTTTCAATCGATCGAAGTGTTTTTGAGAGACTTTGAACTAGCCACATATGGGTGTACAGAAAGAGAAAAAGCTATTCAAGTAATTAGATTGATGAAAGATGCTCCAGCAATGGAGGTAATGTGTTGGCCACAAGACTGTTTAAGAAGTTATACTGAAATAAACAACGTTTAATTGAGAAGTATGTCTTACCTGATGCGAGAAAGGGGGACACAAAAGAAAATTACAAACCCAAAATTCGGGAAGGTGAATATGTTCTTAGTTTTGCATCTCACATTTTTTTGCGATTGCGATTCGTTTGCTACCTGAAGTGCCAATCTCCCAAAAGGTGATAAAAAAAGTAATTGCCCGTAAACATATTCGCAGATTAGTAAACCTGTATTTATGTGGTTATTTGTTCAATGACAAATGCTCGTTAGCAGACATAGTGAGCGTGATATAAAACATTTTAGACAGTTTGCCAGAAGAAAAAATGACTGGGAATAACTGGCCCGATTCCGAGAAGTTGGCAGCCATTAGAGGAACTCATCAAACCTCAGAGCGGGAGAGGGGACAACGCAGTCAGCAAGTGAGAAGAGTCTTCAGATGCTGGCAGTGTGGGAGAGAAGGGCACTGACGAGTGGAGTGCCCCACCTAAGGATCCCCCCGCTGTTGCATTTGTCAGGCCTACGGTCATCTATCTCGAGAGTGCCGAGCAAAAAACGCCAAGAGTGGGCAGGCTGTGGCACACGTACACCTCCCCCTCACCCAATATGCGAGGAAAAGGAAACAGAGAAAGAGGAAGACGCGGGAGATCGATGCAACCCACCCGCATAGCATCAGAAGCAGCAGCCGAGGCAGAGTTCCCATCGACGACGGATTTGCTAGAGCAGGCACTGGCACCTCTATCTGTACCCCCAACCTCTCCTCCACCGCACTAGGGAGCAGCGAAGTTGCAGCTGAGGTCATTGGCCCGTGCCCCATATATCGTAATGGTCGGCTAGGAATATTAGCAGTTAGGATTGACCTGCCAGATAAATCCATTCGAGTGCTGATCGACACAGGAGCCAACGGTTCACCGATTGAAAAAAGATTCTTCGCTAACCTATTACAATCAGCGGCTTCCCTCGTCCCTGACACGCCAGAACGAAATAAAATATGCATAAACCATACAACGATCGTCAACTTTAAGGTGGGATCTGTGAAGTTTACACATGATTTTTTTTTGTCTTGCCCACCTTAAGAATTCCAGGAATTGAGTCTATTTTAGGAATTGATTTCATTTCTAGTAATCAAATATGCATTTTGGGGGAAAAGATTCAATAACAGTAAAAGCAGGAGGGTGCATTTTGCCGATAGAAAGTCATGAGAGATTAAGTGTGAGTGTGGGCACAGAGAGACATTTAAGTAAAGTAACAGCTGTACCTGAAAGAGGAGAAGTGTGTCTTCCCAGACACTTACGAACATATCAGTGACCCCATAGTCGGCCACTTCCGGAAGGAACCAAGGTCGTTGTTAAACCCCATGACAATTGGGCACATGTGATCTTAGAGATCTTAGTGGAAATAAAGAGAACAGACCTGATATAACAATATTTAATTTTTCAAATGAAAGAGTTGTGTTAGGAAGTGATTCTGTGTGTGAATTAGAGTTATGTGAAATTGCTAATAATAGGATCTTGGGAGCCACAACTCCAGCCCGCACAGACGAACGCACTCAAAATTTGATTATGCAAGCGCGAAAACTATGTCCGTAAGAATATCAACCTGTAGTTAGTGACATTGTTAATAATTATGCCGATGTAATTACAATTGGAGATAAGCCACCCGGGAGGATTGATCGATTTCCCTTTAGCATTGAAACTGTGCTTGTGGAGCCGATCAGGTCAAGGCCTTATAAGGTACCCATTCATTTCCAGAGAGAGATAGGAAGGGAAATTAGTAAATTAAGGGAACAAGGGATAATCAGGAGAGCGAATCCCCCTGGGCTTTTCCAATTGTAGATGTTAGGAAAAAGGATGGCTCGTTAAGATTGTGTGTTGATTATAAGAAGTTGAATGCAGTCACTAAGGATAATGCATTTCCATTGCCCTTGATCAAAGAATTACTTGTGAAGGTACGTGATAGTAAACAATTTACAACTGTTGATTTAAAATCTGGATACTATCAAATACCCATTCAGGAAGACAGTAAATGTAAAATGGCATTTATAGCTAACGATCAACTTTCCCAGTTTAATTTGCTTCCTTTCGATTTTAAAAATGCTCCAAGTCATTTCTCTAGACTCTAGAGTACACAATAATTACAGGAAAAATGGTCGAAGAATATAATAATAATATTCGTAAAGTTTTAGAAGCATTGCAACGTAATGGTATGAAAAAAAATTGTTCACAGCGCAAATTTTTCTGTAAACAGGTCGAATTTTTAGGTCACATAACCCCAGAAAGTATCCAACCCTGCCCCAGTAAAGTAGTGGCTATTCGAGATTTCCCCGGGCCAGGTAACCCTAAGGAAGTAGCTGGGTTCCTTGTGCTCGCTGGGTATTACTGTAAATTCGTAAGGGGTTTTGGAGAAATAGCGAGACCCTTAGATACTTTAAAGAAACAAAAAGTAATAAATTGGGGAGTAGAAGAAAGGGCCTTTAACCATTTGAGAGCATATCCTAGATTTGATCGCCCGTTTTTAGTGACAACAGATGTGAGTAGCTTGGCTATTGGTGGCGTAGTTTCCCAACGAGATGATAAAAGTAGAGAGCGACCCATTTGTTTTGATTCCAGCGCATTAAAAGGGGCAGAAAAGAATGATAGTACATTCGATCGAGAGGCTGTGGCTATTCTTTGGCTTCTAGAGAAACATCGGTTCTTTTTATTAGGAAAGTCGATTGAGTTGCAAAGTGATCATCACCCCTTACGTGACCTCTTTTACAAAGGAGATTTGATCTCTCGACAAGCGGGATGGATTGAAAGATTGTTAGAGTTTAATATAAAGGGTTTTCACTACATAGAAGGTAAAGCTAACAAGGTAGCTGATGCCCTCTCTAGAGGTGCAGTAATAGGAGTAACAACTAGGGCACAAAAGAGGAACAAAGAACGTAACCAAAATATTGAAGACCCCCATCAAAATAGAGAAAATAGAGAACGGGATGAGAATTCACCCGAGGAGCAATCAGATGACGTGACAAGAGAGAGAGAGAGAGAGAGAGAGAGAGAGAGAGAGAGAGAGATGAGAGGTGAAAGTGAATATATGTGAGTGGCCGAGGACATGACCAGGGGTGTCCAGAATGAATGCCCTGATGATGCAAATTTGATTGACTTGGGAGGTTGGGACATAAAAGAAGTCCGAGAGGGACAGAAAAGAGGAATGGATGAAACGAGTACGTGCAGTAATTAAAAGGGGATAAGAGAGTTATCCGTCATTTCTGAATGTGCCTCGTGGGAATCTTTTTTTTATAGAAAATGATATATTATATTGTGCTTACGAGAAGAGGGGGGGGGGGGGGAATTTTGTGTAAGGGTAATTCTTCCTCCCTCTTTAATTAATCGAGCCATCCACATTGTACATGCAAGTCCATATGCAGGGCACTTGGGGATTGATAGAAAATTAAGAAGAGCACGTGAATCCTCCTTTTGGTTAGGAATAAAAAATCTATAGCGAATAATAATGTGCCGGAAGCCAGAAAGTGGCCTGTGATTCCTATTAAATTTCATGGAGTGCATATGGAAGTGGTAGAACCATTTCCTACTGGTTTAACACAACATAAGTATATATGTGTATTTGCAGATGCATTTACTCGGTACACTCATACTTACGCAATGTTGGGTAAATCAGCAAATTCATTAGCCCCGGCGCTGTGCTCTTTCATTACTAGGTTTGGTTGCCTGAAAACTTTGATGAATGATAATGGTCTCTAGTTTATAAATAAGGTGTTGAAATCGAAATCGGTCACTGACTTGATGAAAATTGAACACTTTTCAGTGACCAAATATAGGCCTTCAGCTTATGGCTTAGTGGAATCGCATAATAGGGAAGCAGTGCGAATTTTACGTTACTTAGTGGCTGATGACCCCCTTCATTGGCACGCCATGCTTCTTACAGCTGAGCTAGCTTTGAACATTGCATATAATGCTTCGCTCAGGGACACGCCTTTCTTTTTAGTGTATGCACAGGATACTGCCTTACCATATATGGTCCTTATTAATTTGCAACAATTGCAAAATTATTCAACTGAGCAATACCGTGTATATTTTTCAATTCTATTAAAGAGACTAATGAACACCACTGAAAGGTTTTTGAAAAGAGCTAATGGAAAACACAACCCAAAATATAATGGTCGGTTAAAAACCACACAGGTAAAAGTATTTGTGGTTGATCGTGTGTATTTGAAACGATTACAACCTAGGAAACACAAACTAGAGCCAGAGTATTTGGGTCCGTACCGAGTAAAGATGGTTAAATCTAACACTGTAGTGATACAGATAATTATTAATGGCGCAGTGTCTGAACATCATCAGGCACACATACATGTGGTACCTGAAGAGGTAGTTTTCATAAGTGTCAAGCAGAGTGTTCCTCCTTATCCCTGCATACGTGACATTCCTCGAGTTGATGAATACAATTTTTTTCCCCTTTGCTGTTGTTGTTTGAACAGACCTCATTTCTTCTTTTGATGTGTTTTAAATAAACTTGATGATAACAATGCGTTCTTTTGTTGATTCTTAATGTATACGTAAGTGTTGTGGTAATTTTGCTGAGTGTGGCAATACGTATGACATACTATTGAGTGAACCTAAAAACAATCAGAGGTTAAATAGGTCAAGTGAGATCCATCAGGCGGATGCTGTATTATTCATGTATCTATATGATTCCTGGTTGCTGGGGCTGGGGCGGTTCCCGAATGGCAAGTGGCTGCGGGATCAAAGTTCAGCCTTGAGGATAGGCAGCGTTAGAGAATGTGTAGATGTGAATACCTTATACTTAATGTTATAAGAGAAGGGTGGGAAGAAGAATGATTTTCTCGGGAAAACGGCTAGTGGCCACCGGTTGAGAGTTGCAAGTGCAAGAGTAGTAGTGATTTAAAACAAATGGAGAAACGGTGGTGGTGAGCTGTGTTGGGAAACTGTTTCGTAAACCCGGACAAGTAAAATCGAGGGATGAAGGAATATCTATTCCTACCCCTGTCCTACCCAAAAAGGCCCGTA
>NC_090759.1:10619473-10626973 GCF_036898095.1 Palaemon carinicauda | reverse complement strand
CTGTGAATTTTCAATAGTGCCGTTATCTCGAGATAAATATTTCCGATTCTGTCTTCTAGACCTAGAGACACTTGATGTTACTATTATACATCAATTAACTGATCATAAACTATGTCAGTTCTTCCTGACCCCTACAGGGAAGAGTCTGGGTAGACTCTAGGGAAAAACCCAAGAATTGTGAGTTCAAGGAACAATCTAGCAAACAGTTTGTATATTAGTGTCATCATATACATAAAGTATAGTTTGTACTGAGATGGTATATCTCTGTATAGGTTACTGATACCTCCCAAGTCTGGCTGAAAAGAGACAGACAGGTTTACATACGTGTAGGAAACCTTAGATCAGTAAAATAAACAGTTTAGTACAATCAGATCTTACCTGTTTGCTTGGAACAATCTTAACCTTAGTTCCCCAATATTTTCTTAAATATTAAAAGAATCAAGGATGCTCTGACTTTATTCTTAATCTAGAATGTTTGAGGCGAAAGAGACGCAAAGATTCCTTCTGTTGTTTAATACAAAATAGAAATCATGAATGTATTCAATGACCTCTTATGCAGAACAATTCTGCATAAAAGCATAAATAGTAATAACAGAATTAAAATAAGTTTCACCTGAAAAGGGAAACATTAGCCACTCAAAGGGAAATATAAAATTTCGCTATGTATTCTGTTGTTACTAGGAACACTATGCATATAAGTATGCCTGGCACTTGTGTCAGTCTATTATGCTTAATGCCACCTGTGTAGAGAGGACAGTCAATAGTGTTATCACTAAACACAATACTCGACATGATATGTCTTACGAGTCTATCATGTACACCCTTCACTAAAAGTCCCAATTAGTGCACTGTTCTTCGCAGTAATCAAGCGGCAGGCTTTATAATACTGCCTGCCGCCACCACATGAAATTTTATTTCCTGTAATTGCTTCGCATAGTGTTTGAAGAAAACTCTGGATGACTTTCATCCAGTATAAGCCCGAAGACTTTCAAACGACATCGTCTGAAAGAAATTCAGAGATGAGGCAACTTTTCTCGGATCATGACCTGCGGGTGTATTGTCTGGATCCGCTTTGCGTAAAAAATAGGTGATTTTCGCCTTTAACTGTTTCAAGGATAATGTTGAACCAGACGTCTCTCCCTTGAAAAGCTGACCTCCCTTAAAGTCTGAAGTTCTACGAAGATAGACCTTTAGGCATTCCACTGGGCAGAGGGATGCTTCTTCTTTCAGAGCGCAGATTCTCCAGGGACCCCATCTTTTAGTGGGTAGCTCGTTCTTGGCGAGAAACGTCAGATCGGGAAAAGGGTTCAGTTCTCCGGAGTCTGTGAACTGAATGTGGCCATCATCCCTCGAGAGCGCCACTATTGCTAACTCTGGCTCCTGAGGCTAGTGCAAATAAGAATATCACCTTTTGAGTCAAGTCTTTCAGCGAGCAATCCTCATTGTTCAGAGTTGATGCTGAGTGAAGAACGTTATCCAAAGACCATGAAATGGGCTTTGGAGGAGCTGCGGGCCGAAGTTTAGCGCAGGCTTTTGGAATCTTGTTGAAGATTTTATTAGAAAAGTCTACCTGGAAGGCATATAGTATTGGTTCTTCCAGGAAGACCCATATTGTCTTCTTGTTGACTTTCACTTGTATTCCTCCAAGAAGTTAATACTATCCCTAGAAATCCGGAACCGTTTCTTGACCGCTAGGGCGAGAAAATCATGAGATGAAGGTTCTGGGTTTTCTCTGATGAAGCTGAGACAGTCAAATTCTGCACTTGCTGAGTCAGAACTGAGTTCGGTAACGGAGTCAGCTTCAAGCGTAGTTCCGTTATCAAAGGGAACGAAACACTGTTGGGCCACTTGTGGGCCACTATTGCTGCTATCCCCTGAAAGGATCTCAGTTTGTCTAGGACTTTCAGCAGAAGGTTGGTTGGAGAGAACAGGTAGATCCTGGACCATCTGTTCCAAACTATGGACATTGCGTCTGTCGCTTCCGCTAGAGGATCCTCGTACAGAGCTACATACCGGGGTAGCTTCTAGTTATCGCTCGTTGCGAAGAGGTCTATCTGCAGTCCTGGGACTTTGCGTAATATGAAGGAGAATGATTTTGCGTCTAGGTACCATTCTGACTCTATAGGGTTGACCCTGGATAGAGCGTCCGCTGTCAGATTGCGGAACCCTTGAAGGTGGACTGCTGACAAGTGCCATCTCTTCTTCGCTAGACGAAGGATGGCTAGTATCACTTGACTTATGTGAGGCGATCTCAAGCCTTGTCAATTTAGGCATCTCATTACAACTTCGCTGTCAAGACCCAGACGGATGTGGATTGAGCAGCGAAGTTCCAGTTTCTTCAGAGAGAGAAGGAACCGCCATGGCTTCCAGAAGACTGATGTGGAAGGTCTTGAAGAGGCGAGACCAGGCTCCCTGGACTTTCCAATGATGAGAGTGACCTCCCCACCCCTCTTTTGAGGCGTCCATGTGAACGGTGACTGCCGGTGGAGGTGGTTCAGAGG
This sequence comes from Palaemon carinicauda, assembly GCF_036898095.1. Taxonomy (NCBI): domain Eukaryota; kingdom Metazoa; phylum Arthropoda; class Malacostraca; order Decapoda; family Palaemonidae; genus Palaemon; species Palaemon carinicauda. The sequence continues at coordinate 10,624,472 of NC_090759.1, read as the reverse complement.
TGCCTTGCTCTTCAGTTTCTTGGCTTCCGTTCCATGGTTTGAGTAGTGATCGCAGACGATTTGGATTCGGTCTTTGTAGATCTCTTCAAGCGATTGATGCGTAGTTTCTCCAAACTCCTGATGCATCTTTTAATTGTGCTTTCACAATTGGATCTGTCACTGGGGCAAACTGGAGGGACCCCAACACTCTCTCCTGTTACCTTCTTGATATCCTGTCAGATTGAAGAAGTCTCTTGACAGATCCTGCTATCTCTTTCCTCTTCTTTGATGGAATGGAAAGGCAGTGTGACTGTAAGTCCCAGTGGAAGCACAGGCACTGGAACTTTTGAGCTGGAGATAGACGAGACTTTTCCAAGTTGATCTTGAATCCTAAGTGTTCCAGGAACTGGATCACTTGCTTGGAGGCTTGCCTGCACTCTTCCTCAGATGCTGCCCACACCAGCCAGTCGTCCAGGTAGGTTACTACCTGGATCCTCTTTTAGGCGTAGTTGATGAATGACTGCATTCGCAAGCTTGGTGAATACCCTTGGGGCTATGTTTAGACCGAAGGGCATGGCTCTGAAAACGTACTTTCTTTTCTGTAGTTTGAGCCCTAGGTAGGGGGAAACTTGACAGTTGATTGGAACATGCCAGTACGCATCTGTCATATCTATGGAGACTGTGTATGCCCGTTTGGGCAAAAAGGGTCCTTATGTGTTAAAGCGTCAGCATTCTGAACTTGTGGTTCACTATGAACTTGTTGAGTGGTGATAGGTCCAGAATGAATCTGAGCTTTTCCGAATCCTTCTTCGGAACACAAAATAGCCTACCTTGGAATCTGATGGACTTTGCCTTCCGTATAACTCTTTTGTTCAGGAGTTCCTGAACATATTCTTCCAGAATGGGAGTTGAATGCTGGAAGAATTAAGGAAAGTTTGGTGGAGTTGAGCTCCAACTCCACCCTAGTCCATTCTTGATTAGGCTGTGGGCCCAGGGAACGAAGTTCCAACGATCCCGAAAGAGGAGAAGTCTCCCTCCTACCGGTAGCATCTAACTTGGAGTGCTGGTTGGAGGACTTGCCTCCTTGGCCACTTCCACCTTTGTTACCCCTACCTCTGAAGGGGCGTCTAGAGGATCCTCGAAAGGAACCTCGAGACTTCGGCCTAAAAGTTGTCGATTGGCTTTCAAAGACTGGGGTGACCACCAGCGATTGGGTCGTCAGTGTTTGCAGCACCAGTTGGAATGTGGTGGTTGGTTGTGCCACCGTCTGGGGCACTGTGGCCACGGGAAGCTGGTGCTGTTTTCTAGGCCGAGAGGGCACTCTTGGTCGTTTTGATTTATTCTTCGGCAGGGGACCCTCGTCAGCGGAAGATTTTCTTTTTGAGGACAAGCCCCATTTGGAGAGGAGATTCCTGTTCTCCGTAGCGGCTTTGTCCACGACCTTTTTGACCACTTTACTTGGGAAGAGGTCTTTTCCCCAGATATTGGAGGCCGAGGCAAACACAAACTCTCTACAAGTCCTTCGGGCTTTGATAAAGTTATACAAGTCCTTGGTGACTGTCGCCAAATGAGATTTGGCGAAGACCATGTACATATCTGAGGTGTCGGGGATGCTTGCCATAGTCTCTAAACCTGTCTGCAGAGACATGGAAGCAGCAAGACGTTCCTTAGTCTCTTGTTCCCTACCCAGGAGAGACTCTGACAGCTTCGGGAGGTCTTCGCCGAACTGTCATCCAGCAATATCTGCCTCCAGCTTCTTAACTGTGAAGGTGTTATGAACATCCTTCCAATCTTTATCATCTGATGGAAAAGCAAGGGAAAAGGGTCTACACTCTTCCAGTGTAGGGCAAGGTTTCCCTGCTTCGACTGCCTTTAAGGCTGCCTTAAACCCTTTGTCCATAAAGGGGAAAGCACGTTTGGAGTCGGCAATAAAGGACGGGTGCTTTTTGCTGAGAGCCGGCACCTTGGAGCTAGTAAAGGCTCTCTCTTTCAAGGTTGTTGTATATAAGGCCTGAGCCTTAGAGAGTTCGAGGACAATCGTCTCATTTGGCTCTGTTTCCTCCTTGGATGTAGGTTCCGTCCTCAGACAGACATAGCAATCCGGGTAGGCCCCTTTGCTGGGCCAAAACTCAATTTCCTCTACTGGGACACTGCCCAGTTTCTCCGAGAGGAAGATCTTCCCCCCTGACATTGGCATATGCTCTGCATATCTACAAGGGTTAATGTCAGAGAAAGAGGGGAGATCCTTGACGTTTAGGTTCTTCGGGGCTAAACATGATGCAACCAGTTGATGCATTTCCGTCCGAAAAGAAGCTTCTTTTTCGGACGATTTCTTCTGAATGTCCTGCACCATAGACAGCAGCGAGTGCAACGTACTCATGATGAATCTAACTGGGGTGCAGTAGATGAAGTCATCCTCCTGCTCCAGTTCTTCGACCAGGAGATTGTTCTCAGTTTCCTCTGAGACAACCGACATGTTGTCATCTAATTGGATGTCCCCGATACATCAGATTCTACCGAAATCTGAACAAGGGGAATCTCAGATTGAGTCTGGGGAATGATTGTATCCGCAAATGCCCAAGGGAAAAGACAGTCCCTCATCCTCTTATTAGGAAGGTATGGGCCAGAGGTGTTCTTCTGAAAACCTCTGACCCATTTTCGCAGCGCGTCCCTTGCTGCATCCCTTGACTCAGTAGACTTTTGATCATCAAAAGCCTCTTATCAGTTTGTTACAAACAGTACATACCTGTGGGTCCCAGTATTTGAGGTCCCCTTTGGTGACTGCGCAGCAAGCATGGGCCCTGCACACGTCATGGCCGTAGAAGTTCTTGCTACGGACCTTACAGAAGCTATTCCCGCACTCGGGATGCTCCTTCTGTAAAGAAAGAAAAGCATATAAGTATTCGGTGAAATTCTCAAATTTCAGCATACATATTTTTTTTTCTGTTTAAATATTAGCTTGGATAGAGTAAGCTAGAAATAGGAAAGCCACCTACTTGTGTTTCCTGTCCAGCCCATTGCTATGACCTCCTCCAATATTGAACAATAAATTCTTAAAGAATTTTGAATGGGACGATATCATTTGATATAAAGTGTCTTCTTAACACAATGTCCCAGGTTCAATATTGGGGGTAAGTTAATGGTTTATAACCATTAAGTGGAAGAGAGGATCATTCTCTTATATGTGATGGTCTCACAATAGGCTGCCCATGAAGCACCTTGTAGGTTGGAAAAAACTTTTTGGACTACAGGGATGACTGGCGGCAGTATGCCGCCAGGCCTTCCGGCACATGCCACCCGTTGAGATACTACCGCTAGAGAGTTATGGGGTCTTTTGACTGGCCAGACAGTACTACATTGGATCCTCCTCTCTGGTTACGGTTCATTTTCCCTTTGCCTACATACACACTGAATAGTCTGGCATATTCTTTACATATTCTCCTCTATCCTCATACACCTGACAACACTGATTACCAAACAATTCTTCATCACCCAAGGGGTTACTGCACTGTAATTGTTCAGTGCCACTTTCCTCTTGGTAAGGGTAGAAGAGACTCTTTAGCTATGGTAAGCAGCTCTTCTAGGAGAAGGACACTCCAAAATCAAACCACTGTTCTCTAGTCTTGGGTAGTGCCATAGCCTCTGTACCATGGCCTTTCACTGTCTTGGGTTAGAGTTCTCTTGCTTGAGGGTACACTCGAGCACACTCTCCTATCTTATTTCTCTTCCTCTTGTTTTGTTAAAGTTTTTATAGTTTATATAGGAGATATTTATTGTTGTTACTCTTCTTAGAATATTTTATTTTCCTTTTTTCCTTTCCGCACTGAGCTATTTTCCCTGTTGGAGCCCCTGGGCTTATAGCATACTGCTTTTCCAACTAGGGTTGTAGCTTAGTAAGTAATAATAATAATAATAATAATACAGGACTGTCTGCTAGACCGAGGAAGGAGGAATTGATATACAAGAACCTCCAGTATGGCCTAGGGAGGTCTAGCCTCCTGAACGGCAACTTAACCTGACTTGGGAAGCCATTTCACCAAGACAGTAAGATGCCTAACACAGACTTTACTCTGATGTTCCGATCTCAATTCAAAAAGCGTGTCAGTGGTTAAGAGAAAGAGACGAAACACCCCAGTAAATTTTGCCAGAACACAGTTCGCAGCAAAGTTAACTGAGGGTAGCCTAAGCTGATCAGAGGGAAGGGGAATTGCTCTTAGATCTCGTTAGAGATAGTATAGACTTGAAAGGTATAGGAGGTGTCAGTCTCCCCTTAAAAGACAATACAAGAGCAATAAGGGACATGTAAGAAAGTATACTAAAGCCCCTAGGCTATAAGTCTAGGAGCATAGAGAATCATTCACCGAAACTCTCTTGTATACTATCTTGGAAGAGGAAAATGTTATGCAGTAATATCTAAATTGTATAAAATGTTGCCTGAGCTTCAATAAAACTTTATCAGGAAGGTTATATCATGCATGAAGTGTGTAGGTGCCTAGGCTAGGAAGCCTAGCACTCGCGAGGCTCGATCATAAATAGCCAAATCCACGACAACAATGACATAATATAAAATTCCCTAGCTAAATATCTAAATAGCTAAAGTTATTAAAGCGAATAATGCCGGGAAATCGTTATTGCTAACTAAATGAACAAGAAGAACGAGTGCGTCCATGACGCCATCCGGCTGGCAACAGCTCGTTACGTTAATTACGATCTCAATCGAAGAGCAAAACTGGCAAGAACTTACATTTACGCAATTCAAAGATATTACTTAACTTTCCAGAAGCTGATGAGGCTGGTGAAGACATCATAGCGACGAAATACTTCCAAAATAGCGAGAGATAACACGGGATAACACCAGTCAGCAAAGCTACAAACGAAAGAATGGCTTGGTGGCGCCTCGCGGTGGCGATTCGGCGCACTATTTACAGTACAGTAGGAGTGTCGAGAGCATCGCCTCTTTAACGACTCTCCTATATTCTTGCCACTTTTTTCCCTCTCGAAGCGAAAACACTATTGGGGG
>NC_090759.1:10609473-10614473 GCF_036898095.1 Palaemon carinicauda | reverse complement strand
TCTACAGAAAGTTTAATAAGCATTATGGAGAGAAAAGCCCGTCTCCAGAAAGTATCTGCTTCAGAAATGTAATGACTGAACTGGAGAAAGAGATGAAGAAAGGGCACATGTTCTCATTAAAGACTGTGTGGGAACATTACAGTAACCGTCTATCTAAAGATTTTGGAATAGAGGCTGGAGTGTACAAAGGCTACAATTTCAAGCAGAGGGTAGAACTCTATTTCGGCAGTGATAAGGTTACATTTGTTCAGCCATTGGATGTAACGAAGCCCCTTATGATTGTGCCCTCCGGTTTCACTGATGTTGCCATGAGAACGGTTTTGGATGACTTGTCTGAAGAAGGAACCAGTTCTGAAGAAGATGACATCAAACAGCACAGTCTGGGTTATCATGAGGATGAGATTCTCAGTTGGATATTTAGAGTAGCCGTAAAGATTCACAGTGATGTTCAGCACACTCCAGGGCATGACATAATAGGTGGACTTACGACAGACAATGCAGAGAAAATTGTTCCTGAGAGTTTATACATGCTCATAAAGCTCCTCTGTGGCGGTGACAACACTGACAATATGGATGGTGATGACGAGTACAAGGTAGAGATGAAAAACAAAGTTCTCAGTATCTGCCAGGACATTATTTTTGTGACATCAAGAGGCAAAAAAAATGACTCCCAAGCACCTTGGCCTTGGTCTTGCTCTACACCAGGCTACACGTTCAAAGGACCTGGTCAATCTCTTCCATGCAGCCGCTCACACAGAAGGATATGATACAATCCTCCGAATTGACACAGCTATCGCAAATGATGTCATTCAACGTTTCCAAGAGAATGGAAATATCATGATCCCGAGAAATTTCCTCAATGTCCCCCCTACTACTGGCTATTTGAAATACTCTAATGACAATATTGACATTATCGAGGAGACATTGACTGGGTCTGGCACCTTTCACGCCAGTCAGTACATGGCCATCAGACGTAAAGGACAACAGGAAACAGCAATGGATATTCAGATAAAAACTGGTCGGTCAAAGGTTCTTCACGCCCCACCTGAGATTACGGGTGTCCAAGAGGCCAACATTTCCACCTCAAAACCAGAGCCCGTATTTTTAGAATCAGTACAAAAAACTTGGTACTCCCCTGATAACCAGAAAATTAAACAGACCGAAACAAAAGATCTTGCATGGATTTTGACCAGGCTCCATAAACAAAATGACCAGGTTGTTCCGGGCTGGAGTGGCTTCAACCAGAAAGTGTCCACAGCTAATCCACCAGTGACAATAGTTGGGCCAATGCCAATCCTGAATGCCCCAGCCCATGACTTTGACACATTATGGACTGTCATGCAGAACTGTCAAGCCATGAAAAAGAAGATTGGTGAGAAGTACACCATCATAACCTTTGACGAGCAGCTGTATTGCAAAGCAAAAATGCTCCAATGGGACAAGGACAGCTGTAAGGATATGGTAATCATGCTTGGGGGTTTCCATACCCAAATGAACTTCTCTAAAGTATTGGGACAGTATATGGATTCTTCAGGCCTGGAAAACATCTGGATTGAAAGTGGAGTCCTCGGTGAAAAAGCAAGTGAACAAGTTATGAAAGGGAAAGGATGGAACCACGTCATTCGCATTCACAAGCTGACATTAGAAGCGCTTTGGTCAGTCCTGTGGGCAAGCTTTACAACGTGGACAGAGGAAAATGACAAGTTTGTCCGAGACGACTTAAAAGTTGCAGCTGGGAGAGTTTCAGATGCCTTTGCCAACAAAGATGACAGAGAAATCAATTCCTCTCTTGAAGATCTTTTATCAGAAACTGAAGAGGTGCAGGTCCTGTTTAGTGAGTTTGAGGATTCTTGTTCAGAAAAGGCCACTTTTTGTTATTGGAGAACCTACATGAAGTTGATCTCCATCCTCCTAAGGTTCACTCGCTCTCTTCGTGAGGGAGACTGGGGCCTATTCCTTACATCATTTTCTGAAATGCTGCCTTGGTTTGGAGCATTTGATCATTTCCATTACTTACGCTGGGGAGCTGTCTTCCTCGCTGATATGCATATGCTACCCACAACTGCTCCAGAGGTGCACAAAGGCTTTATTGCAGGAGACTTTGTAACAAAAGAAACAAAGCACAAGTTCAATGAAATACCTGACGACCAGGCTATTGAACATGTTAACAAGGCCGGCAAGGTAGCTGGAGGGCTGGTGGGGATTACAAAAACAGACACCGCCCGTGACAGACGGGGCCTAACTTTCAATGAGAGAGCTCAGCTAACCAGAGATGCTAAGACGATGTTCAATGTAGCGGGTAATGAAGAAGACGACGATGAGCATGAATTTGCACATAAAGATTTCGGTTCCAAGAGAATGAAGCAAGACTAAGAGAATGTGCAAAAGCTCATTGACCTGTTTGAGATTCACAATCCATTTGATCGCAATTCCCGAGAACTAGTCTCAATTACAACAGGTGATATTGCAAGTGAAGCAGTTGCGAATGACCTTCTGCATGCTGAAGTTACAGGGGAGGAGATTGTGTCAGAGTTTGTGGAGAATAGGTTCACTAAGAAGACAACAGGTTTTTGCGACAGAATCAAGTCAAAGAATCTTAAAACGTTTGAGAGCATGTACACTGTGGAAGTCAATGTCGGAAAGGAAAAAACTGTTGAACTAAAGGCTGACAGAAAACTACTCTCGCGTGTGGTAACAGCAATGCAAGCAGGCAGAGATACTGACATGAACAAAATGTTGGAGCAAGAGATTTGTGCAGTGCCACTTTCTCTGGCAATGCCTGATGGCAGACTGCGTCTACCTCAAAACAAAGCAGACCTTGGCAAGATTCTCCAGCAAGGCTTGCCACACAATGTTACGCCTGAACCATTACAAACATGCACTGTCATTGATGGAATGGCCATGATCCAGACACTAGGAAATAGGATGAACGCTAAAACTCTCGGTGAATGGGCTGATGCTGTTGCTGATTATGTCAGTCGTGTGTTTTCCAACAGTTGTTCTAGGGTTGACCTTGCCTTTGACCAGTACAGGAAGAAAACAATCAAGTCAACAGCTCGAAGTCAGAGAGAACGAGGCAAGAAAGCAATCAGACGAGATGTGCAAACAAGAAGTCAGTCCATGGGGCAGTGGGATAGATACATCTCCTTAGATGAAAACAAAGCAAGCTTGGCTAATTTTCTATGCCTAGAGTTAGCAAACAAGTTCCACAATGAAGAAGGAGTGGAGCTGGTATTGAACGGAGGATTCACGGACCCAGCAAAAGTGTGGACATCGTCAGGGAGAGATGTCTCAAAGTTGTCATCTGCTGAGCATGAAGAGGCGGACACCAGGATTCTTCTCCATGTGAAGGATGCAAGTGAACAGGGATACCCACAAACTATTGTTGTGAGCCGAGACACTGATGTTCTTGTTCTCCTTCTTGCCTTTCAGCCACAGCTCAGCCACTTTCTCTGGATGAAAGCCGGAACACCTAAAAAGCAACACTTTGTTCCTGTTCATTCCATCAACATCACAGATTTGCAGAGAGCATCACTTCTCGCATTTCATGCTGTAACAGGTTCGGATAGTACAAGCCAGTTTGCTGGAATTGGGAAGCGCTCTGCATGGGCTATATTCCAACAAAACTCCCAGCTTCTGCAAAATCTCGGCAAGGAAGACTTTCCAGATGAGAATGTGATTGCTGATACAGAGTCCTTTGTCTGCAAGCTGTATGTTCCCAATAGCCAAGAAAACTCCATCCAGAAAGTCAGATGTGATCTATTTCTTGGCTTGACCAAATCAATTGAGAATCTGCCTCCAACCCGTGATGCTTTGATTCTTCACATTAGGCGCGCACATTATCAGTCCCTAGTTTGGAGAAGAGCCTTGGAAGCTGAACCGCATCTTCCTGCTCCTGAGGAAAGTGGGTGGGAACTGGTGGTAAAAGAAGGTAGTGAGATGCTTCAGCCACAACTGATGACTGGGAAGCCAATCACTGCATTCTGTTTGGAGCTCACAACATGCAAATGTCAAGCAGTTTGTGCAAATCGACGTTGCAAATGTACACATAATGGACTCGGATGCACACAAGCATGTAGATGTAAAAGCCTGTGCAGAAATCCATTTACTGTTCAAGTTCAATAGGCATTTGTGAAATGTTTGTTTGTTCCTTCAATGTTTCCTTCAATACACGTAGTGATTGTTCTGCTAAGTCTGTTTTTCAGATCATTTACCCTCATTTCATTTTTACCCCATTTTCTTCATTTTCCTCATAAAACTGGCAATAATACGAATTTTTTTGGTCCAAAACAAAAAAAAATGTACATAAACATGTTTCTCGAGTTGAAATGTTGTATAATTGTCACAAACATCACAAATTTCTGTCCATTACAACCTACAGTATGAATAAAACAAATTCTGACGGCGGCCATCTTGGAAACTGTCATGGCGGCTGTACCATCCACATTTACAATGTCCAACAAGATGAACTTGACTTCCCCATGCCTTAACACTTAAAAAACACCTATTGCACTATTCTAACATGAAATCAGCTGCGAGCCATTTTTTAAGCTAAATACAGAGTTCGGCTACCTGACTAAGGACCTAATAACTCTCTGGTGATAGTATCCCAGTGGGTAGCTGGTACCCTGGCTAACCTACTACCTACATATATACATATATTTCTTTGCGGCTACGCTGAGCGGTATTGCCAGACGTAAAAGTACTCTTTCCCTTCCCGTCCCTCTGGTAGGGGGGAAAGGGAATAGTTATACAGTACCGTGATGTGAGTGGGGTACATCAAGAGGTACACTAGGAAACCACACCACAACTGGCGTATTGTAGTTAGGAAAGGGGGAGAGGTGGGAAAGGTTGGATCTGACAGTGTGCATATCTAAATATTTAGGCATAATTTTTGAAGGGTCGCACACACTAATTATTGTTATATCATAATCAATAGGCGTACTTTATATTTCTTAATTGAGTCTTCTCGTAATACAGGTAAACCATTGTATTTATTT
>NC_090759.1:10594473-10601973 GCF_036898095.1 Palaemon carinicauda | reverse complement strand
ATTACAATTGTCTATTTAGTTACTCTGTAAATTGAAGCACAGATAAGGCAAGAGACTCATTTGATTATTATGATTGGCTATTTAGTTACAGAGTAAACTAGAAGCACGGGAAAGACAATAGACTACAGGGGTTATTACAATAGGCTATTTAGTTACGGAGTAAACTAGAAGCACAGGAAAGACAATAGACTACAGGGGTTATTACAAATGGCTATTTAGTTAGTCAGTAAAATCAAAGTGCAGGGGACACAAGAGACTGGTGGTTATTACAATATGTTATTTAGTTACTCAGTAAACTCGAAGTACAGGGAAGACAGCAGACACCCGTGGTTTTTGCAATTGGCTTCATAGTTCCTCATTAAACTCGAAGCACAGGGAAGACGACCAACTCCGATGGTTTTGAGAATGGCTATTCAGTTATTAAGTAAACTCGAAGCAGAAAGACAACAAACTCTGGTGCTTGTTGAGATAGGTTGCTTCCTTATATAGTAAACTCAAAGCAGAGGGAAGTTAACAGACTCGGGTGGTTATTACAATTCGCTCTTTAGCAACATAGTAACCTAAAGAACAGGGAAGACAACACACTCCTATGGTTATTATGGGTGGCTCTTTTGCTACACAGTAAACTTGAATAAAAGTGGAAAACAATATACTCCAGTGCTTAGTACGATTGGCTATTTAGTTACACAGTAAACTCAAAGCACAGGAAAGAAAACAGACTCCAGTGGTTATTACGATCAGCTATCTAGTTACTCAGTAGACTCAAAGCACAGGGGAAATCATGAACTCTGATGGCTTTTTAACTAAAAGAACTGGGAAGACAATAGACTCTAGTGGCTATCATGATTGGCTATTCAGTTACACAGTAAACTCGAAACAAACAGAATACATAGACTCCGGTGGTTATTACGATTCAATGTATTGTAGATGTATACCACCAAGCCTAATCATATAGAACTGGTAGTTGTGGTAATTGACCCGGGTATCGAGTAGTGTACTAATTGGTATATTCTACGTACAAGTTAAGCTGTATAAGACAGTTGGCAAATAAATGTACACAATTGAAGAACTGTTCTTTGCTCTCTCCCAGCCTTAATACATAATAGTGGCGACGAGAATAAACTACCAATGGCCAAGTATCTTGGAAATATCTCTGAGTACCAAAACTAAGATGACTTTGAAGATTACATTGAACGTTTTTACCAGTTTTGTCTTGTAAATGACATCAAAGATGACAGGAAAAAAGCTTTGTTTTTAACAGTTGTTGGGCTAAAAACCTATGGACTTATCACTACACTGCTTGCTCCAAACAAACCAGCTGAGAAGACATTCCAGGAACTGACAAAACTCATATCCAAGCATCTAACACCAAAGTCAATTGTCACTGCTGAGAGATATAGATTTTACCAACAAAAATAGAAAGATGGCGAATCTGTCACTCAGTTTGTCACCGAACAAAGGAAGTTGGCAGTAAAATGTGAATTCAAAGGCTTTTTGGATGAAGTTTTAAGGAACATGTTTGTAATAGTACTTAGCAATCGTGTTGCTTAACGGAAACAGTGAAACAGACCTTACACTCGAAAAGGCATTCAAAATCACAATGAGCTGTGAAATGGCTGAAGAACAAGTACAGAACATCCACTCATTCGAATCCAAGGAAGTTAAAGTGGTGAAAAAAATGTCTGAACGAATAAGAGAATGTTGGTGTTGCGGCAGAAATAACCACCGTCCTGAAAACTATTTTTACAAAGAAACAGAATGTAGCATATGTCACAAAAGGGGACATTTGCGAAAGAAATGTACAGCTGCTCCCGAAGATCATGCTCCGAAGGACAAACGGAACTTCAAGCACGGGAAAAAGGAGAAGTCGTCATCAAAGGGGAAACATGCAAAGTCAGTCACTGTTTCTGACACGGATTCAAGTTCAGAATCTGATTATACTGATATCAGTCATGTCTGAATTAGAAACGTTCGCAACAAAATATCCAATGGAACAATAGGCAATTTTCAAAAACTGGCTGGGAAATGTACAAGAACTCCTGAGATAATGGTAGCTGTCTCATTAAATGGAAAACGAATGGAGATGGAAGTAGACATTAGTGCGGCAGTTTTTTTTATATCAAAACGAATGTATCACATTCATCTAAAGAAGCATGTGGAGCTAAAACCTAGCAATATGGTTCTGAAAACAATCACTGGAGACAACGTACCAGTATTAGGAATATGTTATGTTAACGTTCAGTATCGGGGCCAAAGGGTTAAAGGATTACCACTCTACGTTGTGCACAGTGACGGACAAACACTACTCGGAAGGGACTGGTTAGCGCATATTCATAAGACTGGGAGGCATTGTGTATCAATAACATTGTAACAAGCAGAACTGATTCATTTAATGAATATCCTCCAGCGTTACAAAGAATTCTTAGAAAACATGAGGCAGTTTTCAAATCTGAACTGGGAAAAGCGGTAAATTTTAAAGATGAACTGCGCATCAAATCTGAAACAAAACTGGTGTTCTTCAAAGCAAGGGCAGTTCCATATGCAATTCTAGATAAAGTGTAGGAGGTAATTCTTAAAGAGGAACAGGAGGGAATCCCGGAATGTGTCGAATACAGTGATTGGGCCGCTCCCATTGTTCCTGTCAAGAAAGTCGATGGATCAATCAGGGTTTGTGGGGACTTCAAAGTCACAGTAAACAAGTACCTTGAAAATCCAGAATATCCAATGCCACATATGGATGATCTATACCATAAGTTGAATGGAGGCGTGATGTTTTCGAAAGTAGACTTGTCAAACGCATATAAACAGATAGAAGTGGCAGAGGAATCATGAAAGTATCCACAATACTCGATTACCATACGGAGTATCTTGCGCACCTCAGCTATTTCCATCAATGATGGGCATGGTCCTACAAGGAGTAGCATGTGCATGCAATATGGATGATATCAGCGTGACTGGCCATAATGATTTGCAGAATCTAGATGACATATTGCAGAGGCTTGAAGATAATGGTCTCCATTGTACCCTGCTTAAGTGTGCCTTTCTCAGACCATCCATGAAATGGCTGAGTTTCGTGGTAGACAAGGAGGGCCCGAGAATCGATGAGGAAACCACAGCAGCTGTTAGAGATGCGCCATGCCCAACAAACAGAGCAGAAATGCGGTCATTCTTAGCACTCGTCAATCATTACTACCGATATGCACCGAGCTTACCTTCCGTAGCTGCATCTTTATCCAAACCTTTGAAGAAGGATCGGAAATGGAGTTGGTCGTCGGAATGCGAAGAGGGGTTCACCAAAGTTGTAGAATTATTAACTAAAGACTGTGGCGATTTGGTTCATTATGATTCTAAAAAGCCAGTGACTAGCAGTTGATGCAACCCCAAAAGGGCTCGGAGCTGTTCTTTCACATCTAACGGAAGATGGTTAACGACCCATAGCATATGCATCTCGCACATTAACAAAAGCCGAGGCAAATTATTCCCAATTACAAAAGGAAGGACTAACAGTCATTTTTGGGGTCCACAGAATTCATCAGTATCTATATGGACATAAATTCACACTGATTGCGGATAATAAACCACTGAGTTTCATCTTCAGTCCGAAAAAAAGGCATTTCCACATTGGTTGCTGCAAAGAATACAAAGATGGGCGATCCAACTTGCTGAATACGATTATGACATTCAGGTTCGTAAGTCAGAACAAAACTGCAATGCAGATGCATTGTCAAGGCTTTTGTTACCAAAAGAAGGTTGTGCAGAAGAATTTATACATTGAACATCTGAAGCAACTAAACTCAACATTGCGAAAATTAAAGCACTTCCAATTTTGGCAAAAAAACATTGCTAGATAGGTGAGACATGGCCCTGTGCTGTCAAAAGTAATGCTATTTACCACTACGGGATGGCCAGATGCAGCAGATATCAGTAACAATCTCCAACCATTCTATATCTGTCATGGGGAGATCACAGTAGAAGATGGTTGCTTGCTCTGGGGAGTTCATATTATTGCTCCTAAAAAGTTTCAGGGACAGGTTCTTAACAAATTACACAGTTGTCACCCAGGGATTGTGAGAATGAAAGGATTAGCAAGAATGCATGTGTGGTGGTCCAACATTGATCAAGACATTGAACGAACAGCGCAATCATGTTATGCATGTCAAGAAATGCAATTGGTTCCGCTTGTAGCTAAAGGAAATCCGTGGAAATGGTCGGCGGGACCATGGAAAAAAGTCCATATCAATCTTGCTGGCCCTTTCTTAGGCAAAATGTGGTTCATAATGGTGGATGTATATTCAAAGTGGTCAGAGGTCTGTCGTATGTCGTATGAGGTCAACTAACAGTACGCACACAATAGAGGTGATCAAAAAGATCTTCGCACAACATGGAGTTTGTGATGAACTTACCTCCAACAATGGACAGCAGTTTACTTCAGCTGAGTTTCGTGCTTTTACTGAAAGCAATGGGATCAAATATATCTTCTCTGCGCCATGTCATCCAAGTACAAATAGACAAGCAGAACGCTTTCCAAAAACGTTTAAGACTGCATAAAATCAAAAACTTTGTGATTTTCTCCTCACGTATTGCACCACTCCTCGTACCACTGCGAAGCGCACACCGACAGAATTGATGGGTTGACGGTTGAAAACACGTCTTGACCTACTGCATCCAAATACACCGGAAAGAATCCAAAAGCAAGCATCTCGTGACTTATTCAAGAAACCAATGAGACTAGTGACAATTGGAGATACCATGTTAACTAGGGACTATCGAAATAGAAAAGAAACATGAATTTCAGGGATTATGGCTGAACATTTGAGTCCATGTTCTTATCATGTTGCCTTGGGCGACATTATCTGGAAAAGACATAATGACCAACTACGTCGAGTTAACGAATCGGCAAACAGAGAGAACCCAGTTGAAATGTCAGTGGATGCATCACAGTTTAATGTGTGTGGTGAGGACAGTAAACATAAATCTGAAAGGGATAAAGCCCCTGGAGCAATCACTGAACTGTAAGATAGCATAAAGAGGCATGCTGAAAGTGGGGTTAGTGAATCAGCAGTGGGTAGGCCTGTTATAAATGCTCAGAACAGTGGAGGACACTTAAATGTACCCAAGAACCAGGATCCTCCAACAACTAGGTCTATCGGAAATTCTGATCACAGTGTAGTTTTAACAGATATATCTGTGCCAGACACTATTTCTATGCCAAGGAGATCTACGAGAACTAAGAAGGTATCAACTTATTTGAAAGACTATGAAAAGCACTGTATTCCGAAATAATGTTAAATAGGCACAAACTGGTCAAGCCATCAGATCAAATGCCTAAAACATTCATTTTAGTTATTTTATGTGGAAGACATTTTGTTGTTTTATTTACATTATTTTACTACTTAGTGTTTATTGTATTATTAAAGTTGTTTTACTATTTGGTGATTGTTGCTAATGTTTTAAGTTAGTCTTTTCTAAGTTGTCAAGCAATGGTTATTAGCGTGGAGGGAGAAGTTAATATCTTAACATAGTCTGTTCTACATTGATATTGTTAATATTTTAAGTTGGTCTATTTTGTCTCATATTTCAGAAGCAATAGCTACGTGTACGAAGGGAAGAGTATTGTGTATGTTTACCACTAATCCTAGTCATATAGAACTGGTAGTCGTGGTAATTGACCAGGGTGTAACTGGAATAGTGTACTAATTGGTATATTCTACTTACAAGTTAAGCTGTATAAGTTAGTTGGCAAATAAATGTACACAAGTGAAGACCTGTTCTCTCTCCCAGCCTTAATACATAAAAGAATGTTTAGTTACTCATTAAATTCAGGAAGACAATAGACTGGTGATTTTGTGATAGGCTATTCGGTTACAAATTAAACGAAGTATAGGGAAGGCAACTGTCTTCATTGGTTATTGCAATTGGCGATTTAGTTACTCCGTAAACTCGAAGCACAGGGAAGTCAACAGACCCGGGTGATTATTACGATTGGCTCTTTAGCTACACAGTAAACTCGAATCACACGAAAAACAATAGACTCTGGTGGTTATTACAATCAGCTATTTAGATACTCAATAAAATCAAAGCACAGGGAAGATAATAGACTCCGGTGGTTATTATGATTAGCTATTTAGTTACTCAGCAAACTCGAAGTACAGGTAAATTAATAAACTCTGGTACTTTTTACGAATGGGTAATTAGTTACTCAGTATACTTGAAGCACAGGGAAGACAATACACTCTGGAGGTTATAATGATTGACTATTTAGTTATCCAGTAAACCCGAAGTACAGGGAAAATAATAAACTCTGGTGGTTATTACAATAGGCTATTTAGTTACTCAGTAGACTTGGAGTAGAGTGGAGAAAAAAGATTTTGTGGTTATTACTATTGGCTATTTAGTTACACAGTAAACTGGGAGCACAGGGAATACAATAAACTTCGAGGGTTATTACAATATACTGTACAATCTAGTTACGCACTAAAATCGAATCAAAGAGAAGAAAATAAACTCTGATGGATATTACCATTGGCTATTTAGCTACCCAATAAATTAAAACCCGGGGAATACAAGAGATTCTAGTAGTTATGGTGATTGGCTATTTCGTTACTCAGTTAACTCATAGTAAAGAGAAATAAAATATTTTTGTTAATTAATACAATTGGCTCATTTGTATATAATTATGCATATACATATTATTATTATTAAAGGCTAAGTTACAACCCTAGTTGGAAAAGCAGAATGCTATAAGCCCATAGACCCCAAGTGGCAAAATAGCCCAGTGAGTAAATGAAACACGGAAAAATTAATTTTAAAGAATAGTAACAACATTAAAATAAATATTTCTTATATAAACAAAAAAAAAACTAACAAAACAAGATGAAGAGAAATTAGATATAATAGTGTGCCTGAGTGTACCCTCAAGCAAGAGAACTCTAACGCAAGACAGTGGAAGACCATGGTACAGAGGCTATGGCACTACCCAAGACTAGAGAACAAAGGCTTGATTTTGGAGAGTCCTTCTCCTAGAAGAGCTGCTTACCATAGCTAAAGAGTCTCTTCTACCCTTACCCAGAGGAAAGTACCCACTGAACAAGTACAGTTCAGTAGTTAACCCCTTGGGTGAAGAAGAATTGTTTGGTAATCTCAGAGTTGTCAGGTGTATGAGGAGAGAGGAGAATCTGTAAAGAATAGGCCAGACTATTCGGTGTCTGTGTAGGCAAAGGGAAAGAATCGTAACCAGAGAGAAGGATCCAATGTAGTACTACCTGGCCAGTCAAAGGACCCCATAACTCTCTAGCGGTAGATATATACTTATATATATATCAATACATTAATATATATACTGTATATATATATATATATATATATATATATATATATATATATATATGTATATATGTATATATATATATATATATATATATATATATATATGTATGTATGCATATATAGTTATATATATATATATATATATATATATATATATATATATATATATATAAA
>NC_090759.1:10541973-10589473 GCF_036898095.1 Palaemon carinicauda | reverse complement strand
CGCCTTATGGACTCTTCTTTTAGCTATAGCACATAGTAGAACTCCTCGTCCCCCTTCTGAAAGATTACTTTTATTCTGTAACCACTGGCAGGACAAGATGAAAATTTCAGTAAATCACTAGCAGAAGCAAGGGTATTGAAAAAAAATTAATTTTAGTGTCAAGGTTGGGGTAGCTTAGAAGGAAGAACACTGCAGATCATGGCTTGACATCCAATGTAACGAAACCTGGATAAAACCTAGAAAGGAAGAAATGAAAGATGAAGGCTAAAAATTCTCTGAAACTAGGGACTGAATGGACTCTTTAAAAACCACCAAGTAAGGTTAATGTAAGTGTAATGACACCACTATCCTTCTACTTAGGAGAGGTAATAAGACACTGACAAAATATAACAAGTCAAGGCATACTTCCTAGGACTGACAAGGAAATGGCAGATAAGGTGATCATTCTATTTAGCACTATTTCTAAGAACGCACAGAGATGATAATCGAAATGGGCACGTAATTGAAATTACAACTCTCTTAAGATGGTTGCTCTAGTTTCAAACATATTTCAAAATTGTTAAGTAAAGGCCAATGCCAGGTTACTTCCAGTGACTTTTCTGGTTTACACCAGCTCATTTTTAGCACACGTATATCATCTTTCAGGCTCCGTAAATTTTTGCTTTTTAAGCTCTGCGAAATAAAAAAAATATATATATGTGCAAATGTCTTATGTCAAGCAGCTCATGGACTTTAGGACTTGGAGAAGTCAACAATCTTACATTTGTTTTACTGTGCTAAAGTATACATATCTAAGACAAACAGATGCCATTTTTTTTCTCTCTCTCTCTCTCTCTCTCTCTCTCTCTCTCTCTCTCTCTCTCTCTCTCTCTCTCTCTCTCTCTCTCTCGGAACTTGAAGTCAGTTACATCTGGTGCAAAACTTGTGCATACAAGTGAATACGAGTAATGAACAGTACATTGTCAGCCATCCATAAAATCTGCCTCAAAATGGAACAAGGGGTTTTAGCCATGTTAACTTTAAGATCACAGAATGTAAAATTCAGTCCAAGTTGAAGAGGCTGAGCTCTGGAGATCGATAAGTTGACAATGCGAAAGAGGATAGCAAATAAAGAAATTTAAGAGTAACATGGCGCATCCATTGCAAGAATAAATAACAATATTTTTTTTTACATACTTCCTTCAAAGGAATCTGGAATTTGGTTTATAAAGAAAATAAAATGTAAGCAAATATAAGGAGAAAAAAAAACGTCGGACCAGAGCCGTTCGTCCATTTCTTCGTCTTCCCGCCAAAAAAAAGAAAAAAAAAATCCGGGGATAGGATTTTTTGCAAAAAATGAAAAGCGAAATTCTGAAAAGCTTAATTATTTACAGGCACAGATGGGATCCTTTCAACTATTTTCATGAATTTATTCCTCAGCGGAATTTGTCGCACTGCCTTTACATTTCTATCTGTTGATTCATTTAAAGAATCATTCATTAAGTGAAGAGATAAAAGGAACACAGATCTACGACAAAAGAGGAAGCAAAGCATAAAAGAACAGAGACGAGAATGCTGAGGTGGATTATGTGAATATCACTGCTCGAAAGATTTAAAAAAATATAAAATAAGAACACCCCCAGGCGAAGTAAAGATGGCAGAAGTGATATGACTGTGAGACTGAGATGGTGTGGGCATGTGTTGAGGATGGATGTTGGGGAGGATAGTGCCTTGTGAAAGAGTTGTAAGAATACTACCACCGTAAATCCTGCATGTCATAAAAAGCGACTAAAAGGACAACTGTTGCCTTGCATTCTTAATTTTTAACAGGAGGCCAGACTCACTGCCACTAACTGTGGAAACTGCTACCTTGCAGTTGAACTATTTAGGCAAAGGTTAGGCCCACCACTGATAACGATTGTCATGACTGCAAGGGCATGCGATCATAAAAAACCCTTTGCCAAATAAACACCATGTCTGATGCCATTAGAGGGCGCATCAGGCAACCGACCCCTTACTGCAGGTATAACGGTGGGAAAGAAGTTGGAGAGGAACCAGTTAGGGGATGATGATAGAGAGGGAGGCAGAGAATTAGATGGCGACTAACTCAGAATTTTATATATGTTTTTTTTTTTTATTTTATTTCTTATTTTAGATCTTTTAGAAATAACGACAATCTCCCTCTCAAGATGAGGCAGTTAAATTGACCACGAAACTAAGGAAGGCGAGGCTTTCCACCATCTGGAAGTGAATGACAGGAAATTACATCGAATTCTTTCTACTTAAAATGATTACTTCAGAGAGAACCTTTCAATTGAAGATAAACATTACAACCTTGAAATAATAATAATAAAAAAGTTACGACTTTTTGCTTTCTTTCTCAACTGGATGGATGACACAATGTAAACATTCTGGTTCTTAAGTTATTACTTGGGGGGAGAGGAGGTATTGGGGAAACTGGGGGGGGGACACTATCTGAATTAAATGGAGATTTTATCGTTCTGCAGAAGCACCATTGACTAAAGTGGTGCTCTGCAGACAGGTTTAATTTCATAATGGATGTTTTCCGGAGACCTACCCTAAAAAAAAGGTGAGCCTTACTTAACACTTAAGTTGCCGAGCGATTTTGAATAAAGTATGGTTTTGTTCGGTCTTCGCTTCGTACCAATTAAAACTATTAAAACAAAACGCTGGAGATTTTCAACAAAGAAATTGTTCAGAACAAAATGGAATCACTCTACAGAAAAATTAGTGTTAATTGATAGCAAAGAAAATTTCGGATTTTAATTACCACAAGTTTTGAAGGCGGGAAGAAATATATAAAATTCACACACATTGTGAATAAATAAATGTATATATACATATATATATATATATATATATATATACATATATATATACACACATACATACATATATACATACATACATACATTTATGTATATATATATATATATATATATATATATATATATATATATATATATAAATATGCGTGAATTTAGGTATAATTCACGTGGTAAAAATAACACTAGTAATAACAGAATAACACTGCTATAATAAGTTCATGAAAATATATATCAGCTCTTCTAAAAGGATACTCCAAAACCATTGTTCTTTAGTCGTGGGTAGTGTCATAGCCACAGTACCATGGTCTTTTCCTATCATGGGTTAGAGTTCTCTTGCTTAAGGGTGCACTCGGGCACAATTTTCTTTTTCATTCCTCTTCTTCTTCATTTTTTTTCTTCTTTTTTTTGAAGTTTTCATAGTTTTCGAAAGATCTATTTTAAAGTTGTTACTGTTCTCAAAATATTCTATATTGTTCATTACTTCTTTTGTAGTTTATTTATTTCGTTATATCCTTTCCTCAATGGGTTATCTTTTACTGTTGGAGTCCTTGCGCTTATAGAATCCTGCTTTTCTAACTAGGGTTTAGCTTAGCAAGTAATAATGATAATAAAAATAATTACAAGAGCAATCAGAGTTTTCTGACATGGAGTCGTCCATGGCCTAAGACTTATCTGTGGTGGAAATTTCTTCAAAATCCGTCAATTTGTTTTGACATTATCTTTAGAATGGCGAAAAGTGCAAATCCAGATCTAGAATCTAGATTCGGATCTGGATCATCTCCGAAATATAATGGGGTCGTCCATGACCCAAGATAAATCTTTAGTGAAAGTTTCGTCAAAATCCATCCAGCAGTTTTGACGTTATCATGAAAACCGGATCCGGATCATCACCAAAATTTAATAGGGTCGTTATCATGAAAACCGGATCCGGATCATCACCAAAATTTAATGGGGTCGTTATCATGAAAACCGGATCCGGATCATCACCAAAATTTAATGGGGTCGTCCTTGACCTAAGATCTATCTGTGGTGAAATATTCGTCAAAATCTGTCACGTAGTTTTGACGCTATCTTGAAAATGGCGAAAAATGCAAATCCGGATCTGGACCTGGATCGACTCCAAAATTTGATGCGGGTATCCACAACCTAAGCTCTATCCATACTAAAATTTTCGTCAAAATCCGTAGAGTAGTTTTGACGTTATCTTGAAATCCAGAAGTAGATCATCTCCAAATTTAATGGGGTTGTCCTTGACCCAAGATCTATGTGGTGAAAATTTCGTCAAAATCCGTCGAGTAGTTTTAACGTTATCTTCAAAAAAACGAAAAATGCAAATCCAGATCTAGAATCCAGATCCGGATCCGGATCATCTCCAAATTTTAATGGGGTTGGCCAAGACCTAAGATCTATCTGTGGTGAAAATTTCGTCAAAATCCATCGATTGTTTTTGACGTTATCTTTAAATCGAGATCTAGAATATGAATCCGGATCATCTCTAAAATTAATGGGGTCACCCATGACCTAAGACCTATCCATCGAGTAGTTTTGACGTAATTCGGTCCACAGACACACAGACAAATTAATAAACCTTCGTGGAGGTAATAATAATAATAATAAGAAGAAGAAGAAGAAGAAGAAGAAGAACCTTCATATATTCCTTGTCTTACGAAGAAGCTTGACAAGGTGTAGTTAAAGCCTGAAAAGGTGTCGCTAAAGCATGACAAGTCGTCGTTAAAGCATGACTGGGTGTTGCTAAAACTTGAAAATTTGTTGCTAAAGCTTGAAAAGTTATTGCTAAAGCATATTTTTTTTTCCATAAAGCATGATAGTGTCACTAAAGCTTGACAAAGAGTCTTTGAAGCATGATAGGGTGTCGCTAATACTTGAGAAATCCTCGCTAAAGCTTGAAAGATGTCATAAATTCGTACATAATTATCTTAAAAGAATAAAGAGGTGTCGCAAAAGCTTAACATATCGCTTAAGCTTGGCAAGGTGTCATAAAAG
Source organism: Palaemon carinicauda (assembly GCF_036898095.1). Taxonomy (NCBI): domain Eukaryota; kingdom Metazoa; phylum Arthropoda; class Malacostraca; order Decapoda; family Palaemonidae; genus Palaemon; species Palaemon carinicauda. The sequence goes on along the minus strand of NC_090759.1, from coordinate 10,584,641 downwards.
CTTGACAAATTGTTGGTAAGGCCTACGGAGGTGTCATAAAAATATGATAGGGTGTCGCAAAAACTTGAGAAGGTATCATTGCAGCTTGACAAGGTGGCGTTAAAGCATTATAGGGTGTCGCTAAAGTTTTGAAAAGTTGTTGCTAAAGCTTGACAAGGTGTTGTTTTAGCTTGACAAATTGTCAAAGCCTAAAGTGGTGCTACTAAAGCATGATAGGGTGTTGCTAAAGCCTAACAAGGTGTTGTTAAAGCTTGACAATGTGTTGCTAAAGCATGATAGGGTGTTGCTAAAGCCTAACAAGGTGTTGTTAAAGCTTGACAAGGTGTTTCTAAAGGATGATAAGGTGTGGCTTAATCTTGAAACAAGTTTTTAGAGCTTGACAAGGTGTTGTTAAAGCTTGAAAAGGTGTCTTTAAGCATGATAGCATGTTGCTAAAGCTTGACAACAAATCTTTTAGGCAAGATAGTGTGTCGCTAAAGCTTGACAAGGTGTGGTTAAAGCCTCAAAAATATGTTGTTATAGATTGATAGGGTTTCTCTATAGCTTGACAAGTCTTTAAAGTATGCTGGTATGTCACTAACGCTTAGCAAGGAGCTGTTAAAGCTTCAAAATGTGTTGTTAAAGAATGATAGGATGCTGCTAAAGCTTGACAACTAGTCTTTATAGCATAAATAGGTGTCGTTAAGGCATAATAGGGTGTCGCTAAAGCTTGACAACGAGTCTTAAAAGCATGATAAGATGTCACTAAAGATTGACAAGTTGTCGCTAAAGTTTGACAAGTTATCGCTACAGCTTGACAAGGTGTTGTAAAAGCTTGACAAATATTGTTAAAGCCTAAAGAGATGTTAAAGCCAGATAGGGTCTCGCTAAAGTTTGACAAGGTGTCGATAAAGCATGACAGGAGTCGCTAAAGCTTAACAAGCTGTTGTTAAAGTATGGTACGGCGTTGCTAATGCTTGACAAAGTATCATTAAAGCTTGTCAAGGTGTCGTTACAGCATGATATTATGTCAACAAAGAGCTAGAGGTGTGCAATTTTTTTCAGGATCTATTAAATAGATGGTGTGTGCAGTGCAATTTTTCTTCTGTAAAAATCTACCAAGCACAGAATAATATCGCCGTTGTGCCCTCTTTTCCAATGTATTTCTATCCGTGCCATTTTTGCCAGTGTCCTATCACCCTTCGTTATATATACAGGGTGGTTCAAAGTCTCTCTGCAGAAAATATTTTCAACAATAATTGACTTTTGCTTGGTTTGACAACGCTAAGAGAACAATGGGCCTAAAATGCTCGCTGCGGAGTTTTTTTTTTTTTACTTCATATACAATTAATGGTACCTATGTGTTTATTATTTGACGTTTGAGATCTGCGCTTTGGTCTTGAGGAATTTTCTTAAATTTAGTATGATATAACAGCAGCTGGTTTATTTCTCTCTCATAATAACTCCTGTCCAGGATAACAAATACATTACTTTTATCAGCCCTACGAGTTATAATACTTTCATTTTCATTAAAACGTTTCACTTTTTCGTACTGGTCTTTAGTTAGTAGGTCCTTTGTAAATTTTCTGGGTATTCTTGGGCTAAATCTTTCTAAAGAACCCTTTAAACATTCGTAATTAGTAATAGTTATTTTGCCAATTTTCTCTTTTTCTTAAATATTTTCATAAAGCATTGCTTCAAGAGGCTGTTCACACCAAACGAAAGTATGTCTTTCAAATCAGTTTCTGAATCATTGTTCTGTTAAAGATATGTGTCCACCACACATTCTTACTAACTTTTTCTTTTGGACATTTAACATTTTAGAAGATTGATTTATTGTTATTGATGACAAAATCTCTATTTTAAGGTTGAAATCTAAATTTAACGAAGAATTTGTATTAAAATCTACTTATGAGATGGAAACAAATTCTATTTTTTCCTTTCGTAGATGTTCTGATTATTATGCCCGAAGGCAATAAGATCCTCTGTTCTCGTTTAATCCACTAACCTTGGAGACTGTATCAATTTTAATAGCATTTGTCCTGACAGATACAAATTAGGAGTAATCAAAACATTATTGCACAAGGGATATCTAATTTGTAGTAATTGGGAATCATTTGATAATGAAGTTGTAAGAATCAAACAAATGTTAACTAACAATAACTTTCCTATGAAAGGAATTGATAACAGTGTTAATGAATTTCTTGATAAAATACTCGTGAATAGGTCGTTACCAGCAACAAAGGAAAAACAAGTAAACTTCTATTTCCAAGGTCAGATGTGTAGTAGCTACAAGGTTGAAGATAATATACTGAAAAAGATTATATCAGACCATATCAAACCTGCAGATATAGAAGATGACGTAAACCTAAGGATCTATGACAAGAGTAAGAAGTTAACAAATTTGTTTATCAAAAAATAAAACTGTCAACAGACCTATGGATTTTTCTGATAGCCATCATGTTGTTTACTCCTATTTGTGTAAGTTGGATACACCACATGTACTGTCGGAGATTCCGAATGCACACACACACACATTGGGTCAATTAAAAATCATATTGAAAATTTCCGTGAAGCTAGGCCGAAAAAAAACTCACGGAACAGGTAAATTTTTCATATACAAGTCATTCAATCGGGTTTCTCACAATGACTGAAGCTATTTTCATTAATGATATGAAACCTACTTTAAATTCCTCAAGAAGGAGGTTGTGATAGGCTTCTAAAAAAAATATTAAACATTGACTTTTGAGCACTTTTTAAATAACTGTCTTACTGACTAAAATGTATTTTATCAATTTTCTATTATTGATTTTATATGTATAAAGAATAATTAATTTCAACAATGAACATATATATCTGTAAATTGCAGAAGTAATGTATCATCATGTGACGATATCAAGGTTTTATGTGTGAGTACAAAATATCTTGTTTCTGTTAATAACTTGCTTGTTTAGGCAATTAAACTTTTAATTTTTGTCTCAAGGAATCAACTTTTTGCTTGTTCAGGTTAATGGAATTTTATTTAGACAATGGTAATATTTACGAATAGTAATATAATTGACTATACAAATGTACAGTAACACTTCGACGGAATATTTTTAATTATTTAGTTTAGCATCATTATGGACGGAGTACAGTCCAAAAGCTCGTTTTAATGAAATGAAAAATAAAAGAAATAATTTCAAAATGGCAATCTCTTATCATCTTGAGAACTTCAAGCCCCAAACTAAAGAGTGCCTACAGGAAACAAGAGAGGATGAGAGTGAAACTAGTTAAACTACGAAGTCATCTGTCGTTTAACGAAACCTGTAAGATTGATAAATTACTGCCCACTTATATATATATATATATATATATATATATATATATATATATATATATATATATATATATATACACATATATATATCATAGTCACCATAAGCCATTACTAGTCCACTGCAGAACAAAGGCCTCAGACATGTCCTTCCATTTGCGTCTATCTATTGTTTTTCTATGACAGTCCATACCCGCAAACTCTCTTAGTTCGTCAATCCATCCTCTTCTTTTCCTTCCCTTAGTTCTGTTGCAATCTCTAGGGTCATATTCTATTATTCTTATTGACCATCTATTATCTGTCTTACTTATCATATGTCTTGTCCATATCTATTTCTGTTTCTTACAGGTTGCTAGAATATCCTCCACTTTAGTTTGCTCTCGTAGCCATGTTGCTTGTTTTCTGTCTCTTAGTGCTATTCCCATCATTATTTTTTCCATAGCTCTTTGAGTTATGACTAGCTTATGCTCTAATCTAAGGCTTCAGTAGGGCTCCTAGTTTTTTATGCTCAACTTAATACTGCTGGGACCATCTGATTAAATACTTTTCCTTTTAGAGAAAACTGTATTCTAATTTTTATAATCTCGAGTAGATAGGGTTAGGAAAGAAGTAGTGAGGGTGAGAACGGGTGTAAGAAATGAGTTAGCAGCTTAAGTGGATATGAATGTGTTGAGGTGGTTTAGTCATGTTGAGAGAATGGAAAATGGCTGTCTGCTAAAGAAGGTGATGAATGCAATAGTTGATGGGAGAAGTACAAGACGAAGGCCAAGGTTTGGGTGGATGGATGGAGTGAAGAAAACTCTGGGTGATAGGAGGATAGATGTGAGAGAGGCAAGAGAGCATGCTAGAAATAGGAATGAATGGCGAGCGATTGTGACGCAGTTCCGGTAGGCCCTGTTGCTTCCTCCGGTGCTTTGGATGACCTCAGAGGTAGCAGCAGTAGGGGATTCAGCATTATGAAGCTTCATCTATGGTGGATAACGGGGAAGGGTGGGCTGTGGCACCTTAGCAGTACCAGTCGAAATTGGTTGAGTCCATTGTCAGGCTGGGAGGAACGTAGAGAGGAGATGTTCCCTTTTTTTTGTTTCATTTGTTTGATGTCGGCTACCCCCCAAAATTGGGGGAAGTGCCTTGGCATATTTATTTATAATCTCATATCGTTTACCATAAGCCTATGCTTATCCTTCCTTTAATTTCGGTCTCGTGTCCTAGAGAAACACTTACTGTCTGTCCTAGGTAACGTATATTCATTAACAGTCTCTAGACAGAGGTATGTATATAGCTCTTTATTTGTTGCTCAGTTTTGCTCATATTCATTTACAGTCCTAGAGTTCTGTTTTCTCTATTCAAATCTTCTATCATATTTTGTAATTCCTACCATGATTCACTACACAATTATGTCTTCTACAAATCCAAAGTTGCTGAGGTATTCCCCATTAATAGATTCCTACATTTTTCCAATCTACATTCTAAATGTATGTATGTATGTATGTATGTATATATATATATATATATATATATATATATATATATATATATATACACGTGTGCGCGCTTGTAAAAATATAATACATTGTTTCTGGCTAAGTAAATAAAAAGTGGTTATAAAAGGTATAGAGGGTTAACCTATTTTTGCAATTCATATCTTGCAACAAAAAGTATATAGTATAAACGTAATAAATATTTTACTTTCAATTACTCTTGCAACTGCATCATCTTAAAGCAATTAATAATTTCCTTTCTTGAATTCCCATTTGAGATTATAAGTATCGCATTAAAGTCTTCAATTTGATCCTCTCACCCAGGTAATAGCGCTGTTACTTCTGAAAGTAATTACTTTTTCTCCTTAATTACTTCTAACAAATGTAAGCATTATTATCTGGAAGACATCGAAAGTTAATTAAAAGATCCAGAGTTTCAAACGTTCTCTTTTAATCCCCCCTCCCCCTTCTCTCTCTCTCTCTCTCTCTCTCTCTCTCTCTCTCTCTCTCTCTCTCTCTCTCTCTCTCTCTCTCTGCACAATTTATAAGTCTTGCATATCCTGGATATCAATTAAGGCTTATTATTCCCCTTTATCTATCAACATATCACTCTATTTATAAATACACACACAAACATATATATATAAATTATATATATATATATATATATATATATATATATATATATATATATGAAATCATATATGCAAAAGAATCACAAGGAAAAATTAAAATAGGAAATATAAGATTACGTCCTGACTTGCTTCGTGATACTTCTTCTTCAGTCCTCTGAAGAAGTCCCTGAAGAAGTATCACGAAACTAGTCCGGACTCAGTCTTATATTTCCTATTTTCATCTTCCCTGTGGTTCTTTTGTATATTAGCATCATGGGTCCCTGTGATTTCTACTCATATACACACACATATATATATATATATATATATATACATATATATGCATATATTTATATATATTTACATATATATATTTATATATGATAAATTTTGCACATTTAAACGTGTTTTTCATATTTCAAATAAGTTATATACATTAATACATTAAAGTCTGGATTCTCTTAACGACTTCGGGATCAGAGCCTCAGGCGATATCACTGGACCAGGGTTCGAAACCCGGCCGGTCAGATACTATGGACTTTGAGTGATTTCGCCTGTAAATATGAAAAAACCCGTTTAAATGTGCCAAACCCCAGACATGAATAAGAACCTATCTGAGGCCTTTGTCCTGCAGTGGACTGAAAACGGCAGCATATGTGATATATATATATATATATATATATATATATATATATATATATATATATATATATATTATATATATAATATATATAATTATATAATATATATATATAATTATATATATAATATATATAATTATATACATATATATATATATATATATATACTACTTCACATTGAAAAGAAATTTCCTGTTTTTCGCTGCTCTCTTCTTCCATGATTTTCCTCTGTCGCCACTTCCCTTCTTTGTCCGAGATGTCAACACTCCCTCCCCACCCTCCCATTACCATCTCCATCCCTTTTTTTGGTCTTGATTCTCCACCCGTTTCCCTTCGCATCTTCTCCTCTCCTCTCCTTATGTCCACAGCCTCCTAGGATGAGAGGAATCCCAAGTATTTCAAGGGAGGTGACAAGCAAAAGGCCGAAACACAAAGCTTATATTGTGTTAAACGAGGTAAGGTCGAGGTTGGGAGCTGAGAGGGAGGGGGATATTAACCCCTTCTTCCTATGGCATTCGGGTGCCATAGCGCTAACCTGCTTGAAGGAATCTCTCTTGTTCCTTTTTCTTCTTCGTCCTAGGATGATGAACAGCGTGATCTTTCTTCGTACAACAACACATTTTTCTCGTTCTTGTTCTTTCTCGTAGAACATAACAGTGACATTAGGTTTTCTTACATATACAAATAAGTTTTTCTTTTACTTCTGGGTCATGCGAGGTTCATTTTCTTGTTCTTTTACCTATGTTTTCTTGCATAAAAAAGATGAAACCTGAAGCCTTTATAAATATCAAGCTGGTAAAAGGGGGTGAGCTTCGGGGGCATAAGGTTAACCATGAATGTAGTATGTTGGTCCTTTAAAATATATGAAATTACAGTATAAGATGGAAAGAAGGCAAGGAAAGAGTTGCAAAGCCTAGTAGCAGAGAGAATGATACAATCATCAATGTATCCTTCGTATGACTGAGGTCACGGAAATGAGCATCCTTGTGGTTTTAATTATTCTTACCCTATTTGAATTCCTTCAGTTTTAATATCCCTAAACTATATACTTCATCCAACAGTGCCAAACTTGTTTTATTCTATTCCATTGGAACTGAGCTCAGCTGCTGAGCATTGATTTTTCTTTTGAGTTCAGGCAAGTTATCAGGTTCTTGAAATGAATGGTTAGGTAGAGTATACGGTATCTGCGAAGTAAGTTCTACGAAATCCAGTTGAATTTTAACTCCCCCCCCCCCCTCCTGATGTTATTATTATCAACACTAGCTAAGTTACAACTCCAGTTGGAAATGCAGGAAGCTATAAGCCCAAGGGCACCAAATAGGAAAATAGACCTGTCAGGAAAGGAAATAAGGAGACAGATAGAATAGCATGCCTCAGTGTACCCTCAAGCAAGAGAACTCTATCCCAAGATAGTGGAAGACCATGAAACAGAGGCTATGGGACTACCCAAGGCTAGAGAATAATGGTTGGATTTTGGCGTGTCCTTCTCCTAGAGGAATTACTTACCATAGTTAAAGAGAGGGCGAAGTGGTTGTTAGGTGTTATCAGGGAGGCGATGTGAATGCAAATAAAGTTTATTCAACAGATAACGAGCTTATAGTTATTCAATCAGTTCAGACCAAGCATGTTACAAAAATTCAAACAATTTAAAACATGCGATGGCAATCTTAAACCAGTTTTTCTACTATAAGTGCGAGAGAGAGAGAGAGAGAGAGAGAGAGAGAGAGAGAGAGAGAGAGAGAGAGAGAGAGAGAGAGAGAGAGAGTTACAAGAAAGCAATGGCATTACATTGTATGAGCGTGTATGAAACACGTGCGGTAAAAGTCTCTCTTCTACCCTTACCAAAAAGAAAGCTTCTTTGACGTAGACTCAGAGATGACCGCCATAATGCAAACTTCTAATATGTCTGAAAACGAGACAGATGTGACGTGGGTTACACTTGCAATGTCCAAAACAGTAAAGTTTGTCTAAAAGGAATCCCAGAAGAAGAGGAAAAGTTTAACCCGAAATTCGTGTTAAAAGTAAGGCAAGTAACTAAGTTTCCTTTACCCCAACCAGAGATACCAATGGTATCTCGCAAGATTAAGGCAGAGCCTTAGGGAAACCTTAACAGAAAAATGGGATAACATAAGGAAAAAGAATCATTAACATGTGAATGAATAATACATTAAAGGATTTGACAGCTGTTAATTACTATAAAAATAAGGAAAGATACAACCCACAGATAACGCTCTTGCACACAGACGCTGACACACACACACACACACACATATATATATATATATATATATATATATATATATATATATATATACATATATATAAAATACATGTGTGCACATATAATGTATATCTATATATATATATATATATATATATATATATATATATACATATATATATAAAATACATGTGTGCACATATACTGTATATCTATATATATTATATATATATATATATACATATATATACATATACATATATATATATATATATTTATATATATATATATATATATATATATATATATATATATATATATATATGCGTAGAAATAACAATATGTGATATGTGATGAGCATAAAATATGTATTATGGCCACGATTTGGTCAGCGTTCATAGTTTTTTATTTTAAGTTGGATGATCTCACCAATACAACGAACTAGTATTAACTCCAATCACGTCTCTTCCCTTTTTTCCGTAGCTATAATAATTACATATAAACATACAGACATGCATACGTACATCATTTTCAATGCGATTTCAGAGGTCTTTTCTTGACTCCAGGCAAAAACCGTTGACCTTACAAATGCCAGGTCAGTGATCTACCATTGAGCAATAAGAATTGCATGAATGATTCTAGCTTCAATATAAAAAATTAGAATCGTCCCTTTATTCTACCTTTCATAATTATGAGTATCATGTGGGCTACTTAAAATATTCTAACCATCATGCGCGGTTGTAGTAGCCTATTGAAAACGTCCATGCCATACATTTTTCTAGACGGGAGTTCGATCCCTGCTCAAGCTTGATAGTTTCTAGTATTATCTACAACCACAACATCCTTTCGAGCTAGGGATACAGGGTTTTGGAGGAGCCTATATGTCTACATGCACAGTCATTAGCAGCCATTGCCTGGCCCTCCCTATACAGAGCTTGAGGGGCAGAGGGGTTCAAGTATTGTCACGGTTCTAAGGCATTGTCACTTCCCCTTGCTTCTGCAACTCATGAGTGACCTTTAAACCTTTTTGAGGTGCGAGTCAATTTGAGCCTTAAGCGCATTTCTTGTTTACCCAAGAAACCAATCAAGCTTTATGATGTTTATTCCACCTCGGCTCCTTGATGCACGAGTGGCTCTAATCGCAGGCATGTTTCATTTATGTCTTGAGCAACTCAGTCCTGTATTTATCTTTCATTTCATATAACAAATATTTCTATATTTTTTTTCTGCTACTGAAGCATTATCATCTGTCCATGAATTTGAACATATAATTATAATGATGAAAATAATGATAGTGGATAAACAATTACATAATGATATCTATATATATATATATATATATATATATATATATATATATATATATATATATATATATATATATATATATATACTGTATATATATATATATATATATATATATATGCATACATGTGTGTATACATAATGTATATTATATATATACATATATATGTATATATACTGTATATTATATATATACACATATATATGTATATATATATATATATATATATATATATATATATATCCATTGCGTGTACTTATGTAATATCAAGTACATACATCAATATATACACACACACATAGATGTGTGTGTTTGTACATGATTTTTATAATATATATATATATATATATATATATATATATACAATAAATATATATATATATATATAGTGTATAAATGATTATATATATATAATATATATATAGATATACAGAATATATATAATATATATATATATATATATATAGATAGATAGATAAATAGATAGGTGTGTATAAATGATATATATATATATATAATTATACATACATATATATATACATATATATATATATATATATATATATATATATATAGTCCAATAGTCCTATATAAATAAATATACGCATTAAAAATATACTGATTAGAATACCTCTGGAAATGATGATAAAATATATAGTGTTTCTTGTTCAGAATGTAAGTATTTTTATGTCGGCCAAACATGCAAAGGTATTTTTGTCAGAATAAAACCGCATAAGACTGCCGTTTCAAGGAGATCTCCTACTTTTTAGCATTTAGTCATAGAATCAGTTGGTCAGAGACGAGTACAATAATTCTTGTGAATGACCTTACCAAATGAGATATTGTCGAATCATTCTTAATTGTCTGTACCCATGGGCACAATTCAAGCCCAAGCCCTTGTCTGTTTTCCATTAATCCTGTATTATCTTCTAAGGTTTGACTTATCTGGAATCATCAAGAACCTGATATCTGTGGCATCCCATTCTCCAGTATAAGTTCGATATAATTTTCCATTTATTGTCATTGAGAATACGTTGATGTCACTAATAAGATGAAAGTACTAACTCCATCCAAGTCTTTTACCTTTATCTTTCCTGGTTATAATACATAAATTTCTACATGTATAACTATACATAAATGTAGTATATATACATATATATATATATATATATATATATATATATATATATATATATATATATATATATATATATACAGTGAGCCCTCGCTACTTCGTGGTTTGACCATCGCGGATTCACGACTTCGCGGACTTTTTTCATTAAATACAGCATCCGATTTCATCAGCAAACCACTATTTTTGGGGGAAACATCATTCTATTCTAGAAAATTGCTGCTCTTTAAATAGCTAATTGCACATTAAGAAAGCGTGTGTGTTTTAAAAATCGAGTATTGTTGACTTCTTTTTTTTTTACTTTTGGCTGTGATCAGATCAGCTGATGTCTAGCTGCCGGTCTCAAGAATATGCGCGTACGAAGTATTGTTTATACCATTTCTTAACTTATTCAAACCATCTATACAGTTGATATTACATAAGCACCAATGCGTTATAACCTATCATATTTTTTTGTTTAGTACATTTAAAACAACTCTCTCTCTCTCTCTCTCTCTCTCTCTCTCTCTCTCTCTCTCTCTGGGCTACTTTTCACTACCTCTCACTCCTTACCTCTATCTCACTAACAAATGAAATCTTTGTTGCTTCACAGAGTTTCATTTATATTGAAAATCAATCATGATTCAATTTTCCTTACTTTCTCCAATCTCACACTATGTCACATCGAACGTTATAGCGGTAACTTAATTGTTCGGCAACTTTAAAAATCGGCCTAGTACTTGCTTCTTCTCTTACTTTTTTTTTTTTTAGATGGTTTCATAATTGAGGGGGGTACAAGTTGACTTATAACTGAAGTTAGGAAAAGTATTTTGGATATGGAATGGAGAATCATCTTTAGTAACAGTTTAGAATTATTGTAAATTATCTTTCGGTCATTAGCGGCAGTTTGTTATTGTTGATTAAACGCCAAAAAAAAAAGAAAAAATTTTTTTTCCCTGCTTTGCTACGTATGTAGGATTTTATATAGATACGGTAAATAATATTTGTAATAACATATTTACTAAAAGCTCTTAATATCATTATTTATCACTTTCATCATGCGCGTTTAATGCCTTCGTTTGTTTATTACGATCGAAGATGGAGCGTACAGTAAACGACTGGAAGGTTTCCGTTTCAGACGGCGTCTAAAAGAAAAACATTATATAAATGGCATTCATTTCATTTATTTGGAAGTCCTAAGAAAAATTAAGTAAAACATTGGTAATAACAAAATCAACATATAATCAATACTTGGTAAGATTGCTGTCGATGCAAAAACTAACCTATACACAGATGTGTAAATGCGTCTGGTTCTTCATTATGATCAGAGATAAACGTAAACAAAACATTGGTTGTCATTTTTTATCATGCTTTTTGGCGTGTTTAGGAAACGCATGATATAAAATTGCCTTTAATATTTGTGCCTGTTTTAGTTTAGGGTACTGTAGTACATGCATTAAGTGCTCTGTACATTAAAGGGTAGTTTGTTAACAGTACTACGTAAAGGGAAGGTTTTAAATGTCTGAATATACATGTTAATTAAATACATAAATATGGTGTCCCTACTTCGCGGATTTTCAGCTATCGCGGCCGGGTTTGGAACCTATCTACCGCGATAAACGAGGGTTCACTGTGTATATATATATATATATATATAATATATATATTTTATATATATATATTATATATATATATATATATATATATATATATATATATATATATATATATATATATATATATACATATATATATATATATATATATATATATATATTATATATACATATATATATATATATATATATATCCCTTCACGCTTCATAGTCCTCAGCCATGTAGGCCTGAGTCGTCCACCTCTTCTAGTGCCTTGTGTAGCCCATTTGAGTGTTTGATGAACTAATCTACCCCTCACTAAGTTCTCATCTACATATGGCACTCGAATAATCTCTTATAGTTTCCTTTCTAATCTTGTTCTTCCATTTAACTCTCAACATTTTGCTACGGCTTTTTTCTCAAATCTGTCGGATATTGATTTATTGTCATACCGCGACTCATGTCCATGCAGTAACACGATCTCACTAAACTGATATTTACCCTGATTTTATATGTAAGTTCTCAGGTGATTTGATTTCCAAATTTTACTTAACCTGGCCATTGTCTGATTGTTTTTTTCCAATCTTTCATTAAACTCAAATTCTAAAGATCCTGTATTAGAGATCATAGTTCCTAAACATGAAAATAATTCCACCTCATTAATCCTTTTCCCTTCCAATGATACTTCATCTTCCATTGCATATTCCGTTCTCATCATCTCTGTCTTTCTTCTATTTATCTCGAGTCGATCCTCATGTGATATTTCATGCATTCTTTTAAGCAAGCTTTGCAAGTGCTGTGGTGTTCTGCTAATATGGACACCGCCATTAGCATACTTTAGGTCAGCTAATATCCTGTTACCAATCCAGACCAATCCTTCTCCACCACCCAAACTGTTTTATGCATTACAAAATCCACGAGGAGGATAAACAACATAGGTGACAACACATTCCCTTGGAGTACTCTGCTCTTCACTGGAAATTCATTTGATAAGACTCCATTAACATTAACTTTGCACTTGCTCAGCTCATGAACAGACTTAATCAAAGTTACAAATTTGAGAGAAATTCCAAAATAACGCAGGACTTTCCATAAAATTGGCCAGTGCACACAATCAATGGTGTGTTTTTTACTGTCCACAAATGCCATCAAAAGTAGATTTCTACATTCTACACATTGCTGTACAACATATCTTAAAATTAAAATTTGGTTAATACAACCTCTACCTTTTCTAAATCCTTGTTCATCTTTCCGCTTTTCATCAATATTTCTCTCTAGCCTCTTTTGAATGAGCATACTATATATTTCCATGACAATTGACATAAGTGTGATGCCTATATAATTATTGCAATCAGTCACATTTCATTTTTTACCATTTTCACCAACACTCGTAGCTCCTATTAATTAGGTTTTGCCTCCTCATGCCATATTCTACATGATAATCTTGTAAGCATTCTGGGAGTCACTCCATTTTTTGACAATATCATCTCAGCAGTCATTCCATCATATCCAGGGGCTTTCCATTTCTTGAGTATTTCAAGAATAGCTTTGACTTCAAACACTGAATTCATTCATGGGCACATCAAGATCTTCCTCAGCTTCAAGTATATCAATCAAGTCATTCCGTTCATATCTCCTTTTCCTGACATCACTAAAGTGTCCCATCCAACGTTGCCTTTCTTCCTCTCCTATTGATATAACAGATCCATCTGTCTTTTTGATGGGTATAAACTTTTCTTCTTTGCCCCAGAAGATATTTCATAATTTGTCACTAAGATACATGATTTTCAAACATTAATTCAAAAATTGGTCTCAATACTGTATTCACTCTACCTCGGGAACAAATAATCAAAGGAAAATTCATTTAATGAGAAGCGCTTCTGCCAAGATCCAAACCTGTTCCTCAGAATCTAAACATAAAACACAGCTGGTATATCCGCATTGCTATCCTGGCCAAGTACACAAACTTATCATTTAACACATTTCCTCTTGGATATCTATTGTACAATAGAGTATATTCGATATTAAAACCAAAGCTAGGTTCAATTTTTATACATACCATATATAAATATAAATATGTGTGTATACAACAACCACAAAAGCAGCCGTTTCTATTCCATTGCAGGACAAAGGCCTTAGATATGTCTTTAATCCATGTCTGTGGTTTGCCCAATTTTCTTCATCACTACGTTGGCCAGTGCGTATTGGAGATGGTAGGATATTTTTGTCTGATCACTCACAACAAATCAACCTTGTATGGGTGTTCCTTACTAGCAGAGAGCTTTGCTGATCTTTGCGATACACAAACCTTTTCACCATGTTAAGGTATCCCCACTCATAAAGGAATATACTGTGTATATACAGTATATATATATATATATATATATATATATATATATATATATATATGTACGAAGCTGGTCTAGTTTAGAGTAAATACAATAGTTTATTCATGATTTATTTATATATTTCATTTGTGCATTGAAGAGATAAATAGCCAGCCCGTAAGATGAGTTCCTGTCGTGTAGATTTAAGTTTGTTATGTAAATTACGTAAGACTTTCGTTGTTAGTTTCATTGTATTTTTTACTTAAGTCAATTTATATTATTATTATCATATGATGACTCGTGTCTGGGAACTAAACATATAATATATATATATATATATATATATATATATATATATATATATATATATATATATATATATATATATACATATATATATATATATATATATATATATACATATATATATATATATATTGGCTGCTAAGCTAAAGAACTTCTCTAATTCTGAACTCACCTGTTTGCTTTTACATTAAATCTGTTACACTTGAAAACATTAATACCCGAACTCTGAGACAGTTACATAACTCACAGACAGCAATATATTAAACACTAAATATCCAAAGGTCTCTTAAGTACACTCAAAACTAAATTGGGTAATTATTCTCAAGAATTATTTAAAACCATTACTTACTACAATTCTTTACAGGATACGAGCGAGGTTGTAATAAACACTGATGATTGAAATAATACACCCTTTACAAAAATAAATATATTCTATATAAATTACAACCCCTTGAATGAAATTACATTAACAAATAAATCACTTGAAATATTAAGTCTGAACAAAACTTATATTAAGTAAAAAATGTTACGAACCCAAAATTATATAATCACTTGAATTATAATATTAATATCTGAATAAACCTTGCACTACGACCAAAGAAATAATACTTATGAAAATTATACAATCACTTGTTTCAATTGAAATTAAATCTGAATACAATATTTAAGTTTGAGACTTAATGAAAATAGGTAACCAGATCATGATACAAGTACCTTTCTCCTTACTATGGGGCCATATACAAAAACTCTGTAACCAGATCACGATACAAGAACCTTTCTCCTTACTATGGGGCCATTCACAAAAACTCTAAGAGAATTTTGATAAGTACTCACTATGTTTACAAAAACCCGTCACACCAAAATTTCGATATTTCACTGAACACTTGAAACAATATACTGAGCTAAGTATGAAAGAGAGGTGGGGAGATGACTATGACTTAAGGATAGGGTTCTCTATCTGGACTATGCAACCCTGGGGTTGCCTATATATGAAACTTAGCTACTTCCAGAAGCTTCCAGGATCGAGATCTGGAAGCGTGGGGGCTTGGCCTAAGGGATCCAGAGTTACCAAGTATTGCTCTCTTGGACATGTACCCACGCAATGCTAGACAGCTTTCTCAGTCAGCTAGCTTCACTCACCCTTTGTCCCCGAAATAAAAAAAAAAAAGAGAGATAACATCTATCACTAGGTTTTTCGGGAAAACTCAAAAGCACATGGCACAATATCAGAACTGCTTATTTTTCTCTAATATGATGCGATACCTCATAAAAATATAAAAAACATTTACATAAGCCCTTGTTCATATCTCATATGGGTTATATAACACTCCCAAACAGATTACGTAAGACTTCATAACCAAATGCATGAAAATAAAAAGTAAATTCTTAAAAATAACGTAAATTCATATATACTGACGAATAAAAAATACAATGAAATTAGCAACGAAAGTCTTACGTAATTTACATAATAAACTTAAATCTACACGACAGGAACTCATCTTACCAGCTGGCTATTCACCTCTTCAATGCACAAATGAAATATATAAATAAATCATGAATAAACTATTGTATTTACTCAACACGAGACCAGCTTTGTAAGAATATATATATATATATATATATATATATATATATATATATATATATATATATATATATATATACACACAGTACCGCGACGATTGATTTGCCGCTAGCCTATTTGGTGCGGTCGTGAGACCTACCACTAACTAAAATAATCTGTAAAAAAAAAATGGTTATTGATAAATATATGAAATTTTTACTGAGTACTCACCAATCATCACCTAATACTTGGAAGGGCCAAACTTGTTCTTCTTATAAGCTTCGAGTCGTCTGGGCATGGAAGAAATAAATTTTTCACAAAGCGCTGGGTCGATCCTTTCCCAGACTTGGCGTATGGTGGCCTTGAGTGTTTCAACTGTAGAGACATTTAATAAACGGCCAAAGGTTCTCAATAGGTGAGAGGTCAGGGGAATTAGCTGGCCACTTAATTAAAAGCTTAATGTCACAATCGGAAAACCAATTAAGGATCAAAGGAGTTGTGTGGCAACGTGCCCCGTCCTGTTGAAAAGTGTCGCGTAGCTGTGAAAAGCGGTAAATACGGTCTAACTTTAGTGTAAAAATACCTGAGCAAAAAAATCACTAATTGGCATCTTTCTCATTCTTCCCTGAGTGCGTGGGTGGACTGCACTAACCCGTTAGTCTCTCACGGAAGTGTTTAGAGGAACGTTTGTCAAAATTTCTGTGCGGCCTTAAACCCAATTTTTGACCTAAGCGCCTGGGTTTAGTGTTGTAGTGACCATAATAATAATGTCCACGGGTTATACATCCCACGACAACATTGTGAGAGTGATAGAGTGTCACAAAATAGGTTTAAAAACAAAACAAATAAGTGAACAAACTGGTGTAAAGCCGAGAACCATAAGGAATATCCTCGCTAAGTATAGGGCGTCGGGGGGTACCACCGTACCCGTCCATTCAAAGAGCACTGGGAGGCATATGAAAGTTTCTGAGCGAACTCTTAAGGTGTTGAAACATGAGGCAGAGCTTCATCCTACTCACAGTGCACGTAAATTTAAGGAAGAAAACCCAAACATTTTGGGAAACGTGGCTGTTAGCACTGTGCGCAAGTACCTTAGCAAAAAACTATGGTTCAAGAAAGTTGTTGCACGGAAGAAGCCCCTTATTACTGCTAAACATAAGGTTCAAAGAAAGGAGTTTGTCAAGAAATATGGTCATTGGGGCGTAGATGAGTGGAAACGAGTGTTGTTTAGTGATGAAGCCACGTTCTTAGTTAGTTCTGGCTATTGTTCGAAAGTGTGGCGGAGTCCACGCGCTAATCTGAATGACGAAAGGCTTTGCCAAATTATTATTATTATTATTATTATTACTATCCAAGCTACAACCCTAATTGGAAAACCAAGATGCTATAAGCCCAGGGGCTCCAATAGGGAAAAATAGCCCAGTGAGGAAAGGAAATAAGGAAATAAATAACTGAAGAGAACAAATTAACAATAAATCATTCTAAAAAAAGTAATGTCAAAAGAGATATATCATATATAAACTATTAACAACGTCAACAACAAAAATGTCATATATAAACTATAAAAAGACTCATGTCCGTCTGGTCAACAAAAAAGCATTTGCTCCAACTTTGAACTTTTGAAGTTCTACTGATTCAACAACCCGATTAGGAAGATCATTCCACAACTTGGTAACAGCTGGAATAAAACTTCTTGAGTACTGCGTAGTATTGAGTCTTATGATGGAGAAGGCCTGGCTATTAGAATTAACTGCCTGCCTAGTATTACGAACAGGATAGAATTGTCCAGGGAGATCTGAATGTAAAGGATGGTCAGAGTTATGAAAAATCTTATGCAACATGCATAATGAACTAATTGATCGACGGTGCCAGAGATTAATATCTAGATCAGGAATAAGAAATTTAATAGACCGCAAGTTTCTGTCCAACAAATTAAGATGAGAATCAGCAGCTGAACACCAGACAGGAGAACAATACTCAAAACAAGGTAGAATAAAAGAATTAAAACACTTCTTCAGAATAGATTGATCACCGAATATCTTAAAAGACTTTCTCAATACGCCAATTTTTTGTGCAATTGAAGAAGACACAGACCTTATATGTTTCTCAAAAGTAAATTTGCTGTCAAGAATCACGCCTAAAATTTTGAAATTGTCATACAAATTTAAAGAAACATTATCAATACTGAGATCCGGATGTTGAGGAGCCACCGTCCTTGACCTACTTACAATCATACTTTGAGTTTTGTTAGGATTCAACTTCATACCCCATAATTTGCACCATGCACTAATTTTAGCTAAATCTCTATTAAGGGATTCACCAACCCCAGATCTACATTCAGGGGATGGAATTGATGCAAAGAGAGTAGCATCATCTGCATATGCAACAAGCTTATTTTCTAGGCCAAACCACATGTCATGTGTATATAGTATGAAAAGTAATGGGCCAAGAACACTACCCTGTGGAACACCGGATATCACATTCCTATACTCACTATGGTGCCCATCAACAACAACTCTTTGAGATCTACTACTTAAAAAATCAATAATAATGCTAAGAAACGACCCACCCACTCCCAACTGTTTCAGTTTGAAAACAAGGGCCTCATGATTAACACGGTCAAAGGCAGCACTAAAATCAAGGCCAATCATACAAACTTCCCGACCACAATCAAGGGATTTCTGTACTGCATTGGAGATTGTAAGAAGGGCATCACATGCTCCAAGGCCTTTCCGAAAACCAAATTGCAAACTAGGGAATAGATGATTACCTTCAGCAAACCTATTAAGACGTTTTGCCAGAAGACGTTCAAAAACTTTAGATAATATGGGAGTTATGGAAATTGGGCGGTAATCAGTGGGACTTGAGCTACCACAAACACATTTACATAGAGGAGTAACATTACCAATTCTCCAACAAGTGCTAAAAGCTCCTCTTCTTGCTAACTTGCGTAAAATAACAGATAACTTTGGAGCTAAGAAATCTGCTGTCTTTATAAAAAACAAAGGAAAAATACCATTAGGGTCTACACCTCCATAAGCATCAAGGTCCACCAACAGAGCTTTAATCTCACGAGATCGAAAAGCTAAACTAGTTAGTTTAGCCTCAGGAAAACAGGAAAGAGGAAGTTCAAGTTTTTCATTACTCTGTTTACTGTCAAAAACATCAGCCAAAAGGGTTGCCTTTTCCTTTGGACAGTGAGTGACTGAGCCATCTGGTTTAAGTAAAGGAGGAACTGTTGCATCTACACCAAAGAGTGCAGATTTAAGGGTAGACCACCATTTATGTTCCTGAGTTGTACCAGAGAGGGTTTCTTTTATGATTAAATTGTACTCCTTTTCAGTTGAGGCATAAACTCTCTGAGCAAAAGCTCGAAGCTGAGTATAGTTGTTCCAGCCGTGAAAAGTAACCTGCGGGGGTAATGGTATGAGGTTGTGTGGGTTTTGGTGGTGTTGGAGAGTTGGTTGTGTTTGAGAAGAACGTAAGGGTCAACCAACAAATTCATTATCATTAGTGAACGATGTTTTAGAGACGAGTTTTGAAAAGACTGCCTGCGACACTTTTCAACAGGACGGGCACGTTGCCACACAACTCCTTTGATCCTTAATTGGTTTTCTGATTGTGACATTAAGCTTTTAAATAAGTGGCCAGCTAATTCCCCTGACCTCTCACCTATTGAGAACCTTTGGGCGTTAATTAAATGCAAATTATAGGACAGGGACGTCTCTACAGTTGAAAAACTCAAGGCCGCCATACGCGAGGTCTGGGAAAGCATCGACCCAGCGCTTTGTGAAAACTTGATTTCTTCCATGCCCAGACGACTCGAAGCTTGTAAGAAGAACAAGTTTGGCCCTTCCAAGTATTAGGTGACGATTGGTGAGTACTCAGTCAAAACTTCATATATTTATCAATAACCATTTTTTTTACAGATTATTTTAGTTAGTGCTAGGTCTCACGACCGCACCAAATAGGCTAGCGGCAAATCAACCGTCGCGGCACTGTATATACATATATATATATATATATATATATATATATATATATATATAGATATATAAATATATATATATATATATATATATATTTATATATCTATATATAGATATACATATATATATATATATATATATATATTTATATATCTATATATAGATATATATATATATATATATATATATATATATATTTATATATATATATATATATATCTATATATATATATACATATATATATATATATATATATATATATATCTATATATAAAGATATATATATATATATATATATATAGATATATATATATATATATATATATAATATATATATATATATATATATAAATATATATATATATATTATATATATTATATAGATATATATATATATATATATATATATATATATATATATATATATAATATATATATATATATATATATATATAGATATATATATATATATATATGTTATGACCCTGGTCGGGCCGTGGTGCAAGTTCTTATTGCAAAATAAGAGAGGTCAGTGTTTACAAAAATACCCAGTAGAAAAATTGGTCAGCGAAAACAAAAACACTTGGGAAAACTTAACAATATTTATAAACAACAATTTTTAGAACAGTCAACCTTCTGACTACCTAACAATTTGAATTAACAATTAACAACTAACTTTTAACAATTAACAATTAACAAATAACAATTAACAAAATTCCCCAACGGGAAACACCACACTCTCAACGAGAGTGTCAAACATTTAAATAATTAACCACAAGAAAAAAAAATAAAAATATGCATTCTCACACTCTTTGGGGCTGGATAAAATCATCCCCCCAACCAAGGTAGCGACTTCACTTACACTTGGCTAACATGGGAGTGCAGCTCAGCAGGACTCCTCATCAAAGGGAGGGAAATGGAGTCCCAACCCCCCAAAAAAGGTAAACAATATCTCCTACCTGGCAACTGCCTCCCTACATGCCACCACAAGCTCCAGAGCTCCCGCAACTGACAATGTCGAGGATGCGTTAACGGCGGTGTATCTCCCGCGTCCACCTTGAAACCGGGATTCCTACGTCGGCGCTGCGGACCGCAGAAGAGAACACACAGGAATTGCAAATCACCACAGGTGGCAGAAATGCACCTGCTAAAAGCCATCAAACGTTGGTGTCACAATCCTCAGAAAAGCTCACATAAGCCAGCTGCTGCAGTAGGTCAGGGGAGCCTCGAGCTTGAACTGTGTCTTCAAACAAACGAGTTCCTTGCACGTAAACACAGGTGTTTCTTCTCACCAAGGACTCGAAAAACACAGAAAGGAAACAAGGGTTAAACTATACACTTATAAATCTTTACGCGAGCGGGGAGGAGGTTAAAACAGCACTTGAAAGGAAAAAATTAAAGTTACAATTGAATCCTTATTAACTATTTCTTATGCTAATTTTACATAAAACAAAAAATGCAGTAACATGGCTAACGTAAACAAAAGCAAAAATTACGTTAATACATAAAAATAATATATATATATATATATATATATATATATTAGTTTTAATTAATATAGTTTTAAGGATATGTTTTGTTTTTGTTTCCCTTCAGTCTAAGGGTCCAGTTTATGATAACGTAAGGGGAAAGTTTGTGTTATGGAGACAATTGTCTGTTAGAGTGATCAAGGGTGTGGGGGTTGCTTTTGTGTGACCTGAGGTGGGGTCAGGGATTGGGTTATTCATATGAAGAGAATAAGAAAAGTTTTGGAAAGAAGTGAAGAGAGTAAGGAAGGCTGGCTCAAGAATTGGAGAGACAGTGAAAGATGAAAATGGAAGGCTGTTAAAAGGAGTGGAGGCAAGGAAAAGGTGGGCGGAATATTTTGAAAGTTTACTGAATGTTGAGGATAATAGGGAGCCAGATATAATTGCTGTTGCAGGTGTTGAGGTGCCGGTGATGTGAGATGAGAAAAAGAGAGAGATTACAAGAGAGGAAGTGAGGAGAGCACTAGATGAAACGAGAGTAGGAAAAGCATCTGGTATGGATGGTGTGAGAGCTGAGATGTTGAAGGAAGGGGGTGTGACTGTACTTGAATGGTTGGTGAGATTGTTTAAGATGTGTTTTGTGTTGTCAATGGTACCAGTAGATTAGGTTTGTGCATGTATTGTACCACTATATAAGGGTATGGGAGATGTGCATGAGTGTTGTAATTCAAGAGGTATTAGTTTGTTGAGTGTAGTTGGAAAAGTGTATGGTAGAGTACTGATTAATAGGATAAAGGATAAAACAGAGAAAGCAATCTTAGAAGTACAGGGAGGTTTTAGAAGAGGTAGGGGTTGTATGAATCAGATTTTTACAGTTAGGCAGATATGCAAGAAATATTTAGCAAAAGGTAAGGAGGTGTATGTTGCGTTTATGGATCTGAAGAAAGCGTATGATAGAGTTGATAGGGAAGCAATGTGGAATGGGATGAGGTTATATGGAGTTGGTGGGAAGGTTGTTGCAAGCAGGGTAAAGTTTCTACAAAGGTAGTAAAGCATGTGCTAGGATAGGAAATGAAGTGAGCGATTGGTTTCCGGTGAGAGTGGGGCTGAGACAGGGATGTGTGATGTAGCCGTGGTTGTTTAACTTGTATGTTGATGGAGTGGTGAGAGAGGTGAATACTCGAGTACTTGGATGAGGATTGAAATTGGTAGACGAGAATTACTATGAATGGGATGTAAATCAGTTTGTTGTTTGCAGATGATACTGGTTGCAGACGCGGAAGAGAAGCTTGGCCGATTAATGACAGAATTTGGAAGGGTGTGTGAGAGAAGGAAGTTGAGAGGTTAATGTGGGTAAGAGTAAGGTTATGAGATGTACGGGAAGGGAAGGTGGTGCGAGGTTGAATGTCATGTTGAATGGAGAGTTACTTGAGGAGGTGGATCAGTTTACGTACTTGGGGTCTGTTGTTGCAGAAAATGGTGGAGTGGAAGCAGATGTACGTTAGAGAGTGAATGAAGGGTGCAAAGTGTTGGGGACAGTTAAGGGAGTAGTAAAAAACAGAGGGTTGGGCATGAATGTAAAGAGAGTTCTATATGAGAAAGTGATTGTACCAACTGTGATGTATGGATCGGAGTTGTGGGGAATGAAAGTGACGGAGATACAGAAATTGAATGTGTTTGAGTGTCTAAGGAGTATAGCTGGTGTATCTCGAGTAGATAGGGTTAGGAACGAAGTGGTGAGGGTGAGAACCGGTGTAAGAAATGAGCTAGTAGCTAAAATGGATATGAATGTGTTGAGGTTGGTTTGGCCATGTTGAGAGAATGGAAAAATGGTTGTCTGCTAAAGACGGTGATGAATGCAAGAGTTGATGGGAGAAGTACAAGAGGAAGACCAAGGTTTGGGTGGATGGATGGAGTGAAGAAAGCTCTGGGTGATAGGAGGATAGATGTGAGAGAGGCAAGAGAGCATGCTAGAAATAGGAATGAATGGCGACCGATTGTGACGCAGTTCTGGTAGGCCCCGCTGCTTCCTCAGGTGCCTTAGATGGCCGCAAAGGTTAGCAGCAGTAGGGGATTCAGCGTTATGAAGCTTCATCTGTGGTGGATAATGGGGGGGAGGGTGGGCTGTGGTACCCTAGCAGTACCAGCTGAACTCGGTTGAGTCCCTTGTCAGGCTGGAGGAACGTAGAGAGGAGAAGTCCCCTTTTTTGTTTTATTTGTTTGATGTCGGCTACCCCCCAAAATTGGGGGCAGTGTCCTTGGTATATGTATGAATGTATGCATGTATGTATGTATGTGTATATATATGCGTATATATATATATATATATATATATATTATACGATTATGGTTCCTGGATCTGAGTCCTAAAAATATATTACACTATGGCTTGTGACTGGGAATCAGACATATAATATAATCAATCTCTCGAATTCCAAACACCCTTGTTTGCTATTACATTAAAACTGTTACACTTTAAAATATTAATACACGAATTCTGGGATGCTTAAATAACTCCCAGACAGCAACATATAAAAAACTGAATATCCAACGGTCTCTTAAGTACACTCAAAACTAAATTGGGTAATTACAAATTAAGATTATTTAAAACTTAATGTGGTTCTTAACAGGATACGAGCGAATATGATTCTAAATAATGGTGATTGGAATAATACACTCTTTACAAAAATAGATTTATAATCTATATAAATTACAACACTTTGAAAAGAATTTACATAATAACAAAATAAATCACTTGAATTATTAATTTTGAGCAAAACTTAGATTAAGACAAAAATTATACGATCTGATAATTATATAATGACTTGACTTGAGATATTAAGTCTGCATAAACCTTAGACAAAGACAAAAGAAATAATGCAATATAAAATTATACAAAAGCTTGAAATTAAATTTGAATAATACAATACTCAAGTTTGACACAATGAAAAATAAATAACCACAATACAAATACCTAACCTTCCTACAGGTCCAGTTACAAAACCTTTACACAATGCCAACACTCACCCAAATACAATGAATTCAAAATTACACTTTCATCTTACGTATCTTTTCAACACATGATTTGCTTTGGGGCACACTCACTTAGGAGAGGACACACTATCGGTACCAAACACTTTTAAAAACAATACTCTGGGCTCCATGCAAGAGGAAGAGAGGTAGAGACAATCTTAAGGCTGGATTGCTCTATCTGTCTCTAACCCTGGTGTTGCCTTTATATATAAAACCTAGCTGCTTCCAGAAATTTACAAAAGATTTGGGAAGCGTGGGGGGCCTTGGCTTTAAGGACGTCAGAGTTTCCATCAAGATAAACATGTTAAGAGGCGAATCAGGGGTTTTCAGGCAACTCACAGATGCATACCAACGCACCCGCGAGCAACTCTCCCAGGTAGCTCCGCCGACCCTTTGTCCCCGAAATATAAAAGATAACATCCTTTCACCAGGCTCTTTACGTAAATTCCAAGCATGTGGTACACTGTGTATTCTCTCACAACCATGAAGCAGTACCTCATAAAAATATAAAAGAACATTACATAAGCTCTTGTTCCTATCGTGTATGATCACATAACATTCTCAAATAAATTACGTCAGACTTCGTAACAAAAATACATGAAATAAAAAGTTAATTCTTGAAAACAACGTGAATTTACATATACTAACTGGAATGAAGAATAAAATGAAATTAACGACGAAAGTCCGACGTAATTTACATAACACACCTACGTCTACATAAGAGGAGCTAATTTTAAGAGCTGGCTAACCTCTCTCCAATACACAAATAAAATATAAGTAAAATCCTTATTAAACTACTGTATTTATTCTACACTAGACCAGCTTGGTAAATATATATATATATATATATATATATATATGTATATATATGTGTATATATATATATATATATATGTATATATATGTGTATATATATATATATATATGTATATATATGTGTATATATATATATATATATATATGTATATATATGTGTATATATATATATATATATGTATATATATGTGTATATATATATATATACTACACACGGAAATATATATATATATATATATATACACAGAAATATATATATATATATATATATTGATTGATTCAAAGTTTTCTGGCATCCTGATAAATATATATATATATATATATATACATATATATATATATATATATACATATACACATATATATAGGTATATAGATATATATATATATAATATATGTAGTATATATATATATATATATGTATATATATATATATATATATGTATATATATATATATGATAATTTTTTTTTGCACATTTAAACGTATTTCTTTCATATTTCAAATAAGCCATATATATTAATACATTAAAGTCTGGATTCTCTTAACGACCTCGGGATCAGAGCCCAAGGCGGAACACCCAAAGACTATGACTCTGATCCCGAGGTCGTTAAGAGAATCCAGACTTTAATGTATTAATATATATGGCTTATTTGAAATATTATATATATATATATATATATATATAAACTGTATATACATACATAAAAATGTATTTATATATAAATATAGTATACATATATATACTGTATATACATATATATACATATATTTATACATACACATACATATACATATATTTATACATATACATATATATATAATATATATATATATATTTATATATATATATATATATATATACACACACACAAATATGTGTATGTAAAAAAGAGATTTTAATGGAACCAGTAACTTTTTAAAGCATTTAATTTTTTCAGCATCTCTACTCGAATTTGGTTACGAAAGAAAATAAACGGGAAAAAAATGTTTATCTACTGTGTCGTGATTTGAACCCACCCAAGTAGAGGATCATACGAGTACAATCAAGTGATCCTTCTTCAAGCGTAAATAAATATACTGTATATCAGATCACATGCACTTTACTTTAGTTAAAGTAAGTATCTTCAGTGTCAATACACTAATACACCTTTCTGCTTCCAGTTATTTTACTCATTTTAAAATCTGTAATTTTCCGCATAAGTGGTTCCTTCATCGCCTCGGCTATACAGCTTTAAGTGAGGGAAATCGTAATAGCTTTCAGGGATAATTGGATAGTCTTGCTTCTTATGTCTCCCCACCTCCGGCCCCCTCCCCACCTTCAGGATAAAGTAGTCGTAGATGGGATACCCTATAGATACCTAATTATACCAAAGCCCCACAGAGATACAGACGTATAACTCAAACTTTTATTCTGTTCTATCTCCGTATTTCTCTATTGCGCCATTTTTATAAAAAGTGAAATGTGCAAGAGAACTTGAAGCTCTTGTAAGTTTTTATCATATGAATCTTTATGAACAGAATTTCTTTTAAACGAGAAAAACGTTTGAGGCATAAAATAATTTAGAATTAGGAATAAATCTCAAAACATTGCCAGAAAAAGCAAGTTATTGAAATTATAAAAATTAACGTGATTGAATTTTTTACTATTATTGTCGAAATTCATAAAATTGTTAATATCACTAAAACCATTAGAATTATTAAAATAACTTACATACTTTAAAATGAGATTTTTGAATTCTAAAACCCCACCAAAATCATACCTAATTTTAAAGTCCTAAAAATATTTTTTTCCAACCTGAGGAATTCCAAATGCAATTTATGTGCTAAAGGTTCTACTGAAACAAGCCAGGAACTGTCAATCATATGGTAAGACATTTTCAGTCAAGAAGAAAATATGTGCAACACATACCTTTATGTACAGATTTTAGAATGCTCACAAGAACTTTGGAATCCTTACGGGTATAACTGAAACAGGACCCACTTAGAACAGGTCCCCGAGGTCTGCCAGACTGAGAGGATTAAGGATGAGTCACCGTGAGTCACTATGTGACAAGAGCCATAGTCTTGCTATGTCTGACTGGAGGGAAACTTCTAATTTCATCATATCTCTGATCAATGACTGTTTTGATTTATTGGAGATATACCTATGAGGAATGGATTTGGTATGGAGATTGAAAAACAAACTGGGGTTATAAATGAAGTAGTGGATCTAATGAATTCAATGAGGGCAAAAGCAATTAGTTAATTCAAGTTTCAAAGAGGAGTAATTCTTACAAGCAAGTCAACAGTAGGTCTATTCAATATGTTGAAAGATACGCACGAACTAAATTATAAAATGACAAAAATTAAATCAGGACTGGGTTGAGCATTAGTTTGGTTGCATAAGACAAATGAATGGACGCTACGATCATCAAAAACCAATAGAATTAAAAAACAGACTTATGTCATTGTTATTAGGTAAGTATATGAGATTCGTTAGCGAAAGGACAAAAACACAGCCACAATGCAGTGAGCAAGATTCAATGATTAGTCAGTCAAAGGTTGATAAAAATATATTAGTACGACAAGAGAAAGAAATTGCAAAGGAAATCTGCCTAACAATGTTTAGGGACTTGGAGTTTGAATTTTAAGAAACCGAGAACTTAAAAAGTTTAAACTATTATTGAAGAAGAGGCATTCAGATATATTGGAGTTTTCATAGTTAAAAATTTGTAACCAAATACCAACATTTAGGTAACAAGGTACGTGATAATGGCAGAAATGAAAATACACGGGTTGAGGCAGTAAATTTATATGTTCCATCTGATGATTTTTTTTCCAATTAACCCTAACGAGGGAAGCGTTTAATGCCATACATGATAGGTCTCTCTGAGAAGGAAAAGAATGTTTAAAAATTCTATCCAATGAACTGACACCATCGGGGGTCAAAGTTTCAGTTGAAGTGATCGATTTTTACCAAAAATATCTGTTCTCGTTGGGGTAAGACTCCTCAACAATTAACTAAAATTTACCAAAAAAAAAAAAAAAAAATGAAACGGGTGAAGATTCTAGGGAGGTAAAAAGGAGAAGGATGCAACCTAACATGCATTTTTTTCGTACATAATTGGGTTGAACTTACGCATGTAATTTTTGAGTTATTAAAGATAAAGAATATATATATATATATATATATAGCCTATATATATATATATATATATATATATATATATATATATATATATATATATATATATATATATAGATAGATAGATAGATAGATAGATATACTGTACATGCACACGTACACACTCCGGGTACCGTGTCTCAGCAGGGTATGAGTACTTCTTCTCCCCCTATCCTAGGAACGGGGAGATACCGAGTAGTCATAAGTTTGGCAATGGTGGTAATCGTGACAGGAAAGACATAAATAATATACATATATATATATATATATATAAATATATATATATATATATATATATATATATATATATATATATATATATAAAACCCCACACTTGCTCGTTATTATAAAAGGGATTATATATATATATATATATATATATATATATATATATATATATATATATATATATATATATATATACAATGTAGGTAATTATATCTAATGAATACCATGAGTCGTCAACCCATATTTTCTCAATTCTTGCATTCGTTCAAGATTCGAACCAATGCCAAAAGTTTGCCGACACAAAAATAGAAATAGAAACGTATTCCTACCTTTTCTCATCTTGATATTCATCTGTCAGTTGACGTTTCCATAATCTACTCCAGCTACAACTACGTGTAATCTTAACTTCTCCTCAAAAAAATGAAAAGGAGAAGGAGAAAAAGGATCTCATCATTTTCTTCGGGTTATGTAACTGAAGACTCGAGTGGAGCTAATTTGACAACTTGCGGAAATAATGATTTAAGTGAGAGAGAGACCCAAAGATAAGCCACTTCAGCGAATGAGGAGAACAAGGAATGGAAATATGCTGTAACATTAACTTTGAAAAAAAAAACAAAAAAAAAAAAACATACAAATTGTTCAGTAGCTATTTTCCTCTTGGTAAGGGTAGAAGAGACACTTCAGCAATGGTAAGCCGCTCTTCTAGGAGAAGGACACTCCAAAATCAAACCGTAGCCTCTGTACCATGTTCCACTGTCTTAGGGTAAAGTTTTCTTGCCTGGGGTCACACTCAGACACCATTCTATTTTTTTCCTTATTCCCTTAACTCACTGGGTTATTTTCCCTGTTGGGGACCTTGGGCTTATACCATCCTGCTTTTCCAACTAGGAATGTAGGTGCGTATTTCAACGGATTCTATCAAACCTGCATAGTGGTTTCAATGGCTTCTATCAAACCATCATAGGACTTTCAAAAGATTTTATCAAACCTGTGCATCGATTTCAATGGATTCTATCAAACCTGTGTATTGGCTTCGTGGATTCTATCAATCCAGCAGAGGAGTTTCAACAGATTCTATCAAACCTGTGTATGTATTTCATGGATTCTATCAAACTTGTGTATTGGTTTCAATGGATTCTATCAAGTCTGTGTATTGGTTTTAATAGATTCCATCAAACCATCATAGGAGTTTCAATAGATTCTATCAAACCTGTGTATTGGTTTCAATAGATTCTAACAGACCTGTGTATTGGTTTCGTGGATTCTATTAATCAAGCAGAGGAGTTTCAATAGATTCTATCAAACCTGGGTATTGGTTTCACTGGATTTTATCAAACCTGTGTATTGGTTTCAATGAATTCTATCAAACCATCATAGGAGTTTCAATAAATTCTATCAAACCTGTGCATTGGCTTCAATGGATTCTATCAAACCCCCATAGGAGTTCCAATAGATTCTATCAAACCTGTGTATTGGTTTCAATGGATTCTATCAAACCTCAGTATTGGTTTCGTGGATTCTATCAATCCAGCAGAGGAGTTCCAATATATTCTATCAAACCTGTGTATTGGCTTCAATGGATTCTATCAAACCTGTGTACTGGTTTCAATGGAGGGAACGGTTCCAAATATATTTCTATGAAACTTAATTATTGTTTCATACTAAAGCGACACACAAAAAAGTAACCTAAGAGAATCATCTCTCTTTCGTTTGATTATAATAATAATAATAATAATTGAATACTAAAAATCACCTTACATATATCTCTATGTATTCTAGAGAAGTTGGAAGATTTGACTTTTCAGACATGATGCGTTCTTTTCTTCGACTTACCAATAATAATAATAATAATAATAATAATAATAATAAATAATATTAAATAATAAATAATAAATAATAAATAATAAGTAATAATAAATAATAAATAATAATAAATAATAAATGATAATAAAAATAATAATAGAAATAAAAATAATAAAAGTAATAAAAAATAATAATAAATAATAACTAATAAAAAATAATAATCAATAATAAATAATAATAATAATAATAATAAAAATAATAATAATAATAATAATAATAATAATAATAATAATAAATTTCCTTTCCCTCCATTCTCAAAAGGCCAAGAATTCCTAAGAGCAATCAAACTCTCTTATGCAATAATCAAAGAATATTCATTCCTAGCCCATCACCAGGGAGAATGGATCCTCTCGGGAGAACGTCCACACTAGGCGGGGGGGATGGGTAATAATGTGTGGGGGAGATTGTGGGGGAGGGGGGAAACCTTAGAAGAATTTTCAGTCCTTTTACACGATCACAAAAAATGAAAAAAAAAAAAAAAACCTATTATAAATAGATCTTTTGTTACGCTGGAGTGGGTTCCAGTGGCGGCTCTCGTCTGAAATCAGTGTGGGGGGGGGGGTTTCTGATGAGAAAAAACAAATTTTAGTCTTCGTTTTAATATCGTGTGAAAAGAAACATACACGCTACACGCATAATAAAATGTATTCAGGAACTTGATAAACTCCTAAAAGAAAAGTCAAATAATATTTACTTGCTAGAGACTAAAATGTTACTGTCCAAGCTTGATCCTTTCATTTAAAAACTAAATCAATTTTTCTTGTTTTAATATGAATGGAAAGATCTATTATTTTCTCCTTATCTTTAGACAAAAGTCAACTAAGGAATGTTTTTCTCCATTGAAAGCGCTGCAAGTGTATTTAGTCTTTCCGAATTCATAATGCTAATTAGAAAAGATTCTATTGTTTTCAGTGTTGAAAAGCAGCGTTCTGCCTCTGTTGTAGTCATGGGAATTGTAAACAGAACCGAAAAAATATATAAGAAACGAAAGAAATTAATCAAATAGAATAGCTGGAAGTGGGATAATAATCTAATTTTATATTCTATTACATTCAAGAATAGAGTAAACAGTTTTCTAATAAAACACCCGTGGAGTAGAAAAAAATAACTACCCTCCACCGACACTAAGGTCGGCACTGTGGGAACGACAGTGCTCTCTCTTCCTCTCAGCCCGTGGTTTCAGACTCGGGCATAACTTCCTGTGCGCATACTCACAACCAAGGTCTATAGATATAAGAGGTCTTCTCAAGCCACCTTTTTGGGCTCAAGCCATGGCGTCCTGATGGAAGGTTCCTTTTTGGTAGCTTCCTTGGGTATATAACTACTAGATATTCCCAGAGAATTTAACCACAGGTTATCACAGAATTCTAACTTCTGGAGCGAGTATCCTAAAGGTTTCCCTTTTAAGACATCGTATATCAACAGGGGACGCATGTATTAACGCGCCACATAGCTATCTACACCCTAAACAGAGTTAACACTTCGGTGTGTAGGGGCGGAGAATAGCTGGGAGCCGTTCCACAGCTAATCTCGTTCGTGGCTACTTTTGGTACTCGAGACGTAAACAAACGGGCGCCATTGCTAAATGACGTCACGTCCGTCGCCATCCTTCTGCTAGTAGCTTGCCTTACTTAAACGGATTTTCCCTACGCTCTTTTCATCAACCTGCATCTTCGTCATGTCGCTACCTTCGGCCTCGCCTTCTTCTGGAAAGTTGAGTACAAGGTTCCAGTATTGTTTAATTAAGCTCCGACCGTAAAGTAAATTTTACTTTTCGAGATATTTGATGTTTTGTGGCAGAGCTGTGCCTCGACCGGACCGGCCATTTTATGGCGTCGCTGTTGTTTTGCATGCCTTATTTAGATAGCCTCAACAGCGTTTTCCGGCCTCATTAACTAATCGATACTATTAGTTATTTAGTCTTCATAGCTAGGAACTTTTATATCGTGTTTTGATGCTTTATTATCGGTCATCGACTGACCCCATACCAGTTGGCTACTATAGCCCCTAGGCCAGAGTGCCTATATCAGTGTTCATGCATGATATTTATCAGTGATCCTAGGCTTACTTATGAAGATAGTGGCATTATTTTACAATACTTTATACTGTGATGCAAGTGTTTTCGCCTTCAGGGACCATATTAGGGACAGGTTAGATAGTGTGTCTTTCTAACCTAACCTACAAGTAGGACCCCTATATGCTTCCTTCATCCCCTGCCTTAGGGCATCCCCTCTGTGTAGCCTTGCTAACCCTACCACGTAAGGGGATCAAGCTCATATCAGAGTATTATATTGCCTCTCTGTCCTCCCTAAGGGAATGATCCCCCCTTAGGGTTGCGTCCGAGAATGAGGAACGGCTAGTCCTTCCTCTATTGCTGGGGCTAGGTCTCCGACCTTTCCTGCAATAGCGATACGTCTTCCATCCTTCCTAGTTCAGGATGTAACATCCCTGCTCTAGGTTAGGTTTTGGAGGGGTTAGTTCTGTACCTTGCTGAAACGATACCCATGCACCGTTTTCAGACAAGCTGCCTTACCTTAGGCTAGGGAGTGTCCTCCCTTCCCCGGTGGCCGCTCTGGTACAGAACCTCCTCCACAGAAGACCCTTCTCTTCTCCCCTCCCCACCTATCTCTTGTATGGCCTAGCCTATACTTAGGTTAGTCTATACCCATCTGTCCCCTGTCCTACAACTCCTCCTTAGGGTGGAGTGATAGGGCTACCTTGAGCTCCTGTGTGCAGTGCGCTCTGGTACATATACCCTTCATAGTGTCCTATGGGGTTAGCCACTGGATGCGTTCTCTCTGCAGGGGTTCCCCCCCCCGCTCTTGGGTGTCCCCTAGCCCTCCCTTGGGCTACCTTAGCTCCCGGTCCTCTGCGGCCCCTGCTTCTGGGTGATAGGGCTAGCCTCTATCATGGGTACACCCACTCAGGTGGGATGTCTGGGGGTCCGTGGCCGGACCCCTACATCCCTCCTTCTGTCTCTTTCACTATCCTGGTGCCGGTCCCTTCCCGCCTCCACTGTCGGTGATACCCACCTCCTACATTGGTGACTTATCCCTTACCCCCTGGGCCGCCAGTCCTCCGTGTGCCGGAGGACTGCCGCCTGCCGCCGGGATCCAGCCGATGGCCTTCCCTCTTTCCTCATAGCTTGGTCGTCCGTCCACCGGCCGGCCCCCGGAGTGCCAGCATCCGCCGCCGGCAGTCCGGTTCTGCTATAACCATCCTTGCTCCTGTCACCAAGCCGGCAACCTCTGGCTGCCGGAGCCGCCGCTCCCCGCCGGCGTGCCGCCGCTGTGCCGGCGGCCGCCACCCTGGTATTACTCTTGACTTCTATATTGTCTTCCCTAATGCCAGAAACTCTGCTGGACCGGCCTACGGTGTGCCGGCGGTCTGCCGGAGCCTTCCGGAGGCGTCAAGGCGACTTGCACCCCCTTCTACTAGCTATCATCTGATATTGATAGCCCTACACTGCAACCAGATGACTTGTTTACGTAAATGGATCGGTATTTCATTACCGTTCTATTAGTAATCATGCTGTCTTCTTGCATATCACAGATTTCCAGCATGCTGTGTGTATCAAAGCACGGCTGGTTGCCGGAAACCGTTACCCTATGGGATCTTCTAGTCCCCAATTCTGGAACTGAGTGGCCTCAGTCCCAGCCTTATATCCTTGACAATTTCCAATAGAATTCCCACTGCCCTACGGGCATTCTATATTGAATTCTATCCTGTGCCTTCGGTAACTTCGGATTGTCCATGGATGAAGGTTACCTATCCTCTCTCAGCCCTTCCTCTGTGCAGCATACCTATTGTCAAGTTAAAATTAATGATTAATATTTAACTTTAGTTTAAGAGTCATTCTTATGACCCCCCCCCCCCATACTCATATTCTCTTTCTTTTACAGGAGGAGCAGATGAAGTGTGACCACGGCTTCTGTGCAGTGAAGAGCCCGCACTTCTACGGGCATACGGCGTGTAGGACCCACGCCCCTTGTGCCAACAAGAAAGGGGATCTGAAGTTCTGGGACCCGCAGAACTGTATGGTCTGCCAGGATCGCCTAGTCGATGCCTTTCATAACCCTCATTCAGCGGAGATCAGGGACGCTTCTCGGGATAAGCTACGCAAGTGGGTGCGTGGCTTCCAAAAGAACGCCACTGGACCATACCTGGCCACTGAAGACATGAGGGCCCTACTGTTCCCAAAGGCCTCCCCTGATTCTGTGGTACCCAAAGACCAGATCCCCACCGTCCAGATCACGGTGGAACCAGACGTAGTCATGGCCCAGTCCATGCACGAGTGTCGCCTGGATTCCGAGAACGATGAACACGTCGGATATTTCGGAGGACACGGAGAAGACCCTCATGGCCCAAGGCGCGTAAGATGAAGAGGACCAGGTGGAATACACCGAGGCGGAGCAGGAGGTCGCTCCGCCTTCCATCACCGCCCCTACTCCTACACCGACGGAAGTGTCTCTCCCGTCTACCTCCGCTACCCCGGAACCCATCCCATCCGCCCAAGAGATGTTCCGGATAATTAAAGCCATTATGGATGACAGACTTAGAGAGACTCACGAGTTCATCAGGTCCATAGGAGGGTCCAAAGAACCGAAGAAGATCTCGGTTAAGGACCTCCCTGCATGCTCACATGCCAACCCTTGGAGGTATGCCGAGCATATGGTTATCGCGACCGGCAGGATCTTTATCAGCTTCGTTCTGAACCTGCCTCTAAAGAAGAGACCGAACCCAAGAAGGTGATAGTGTTCGATCTCTCGAAGGCTCAGGCTATGCTAGCCACCGCATTCAAAAGTAGAGGTTTTACCTGCTCTAAGCTTCCGGCCCTGAGCAAGAAGCACCCTACTTACGTCGCACCCGACGATGCAGTCCTTCCCTTCACGGAAAAGGCCTTTGCTGCGTGCCATAAGGCTGTGGAAGAAGGAAAACCCTGCCCTGCACTGGAGGAGTGCAGACCCTTCTCCATGGTAACTCCCCCCGACGCTCGACACTGGAAGGATATCCAGCATACCTTCGTGGTGGGAAAGCTAGATCCTGACGTAGCCGGACGTCAATTTAACGAAGACCTCCCGAAACTCAACGACCATCTCCTTCGTCGGGAACAAGATACGAAGGAAAGGCTCGCAGCATCCATGTCCCACCAGGTACAACTTGATGTCATGGCTGGTGACACCAGAGCCCCAGACCACTACATGGTACTCGCCAAATCCCACATGGCGACTCTGGTGAAGGACTTGTACCACTTCATGAAGGCTCGGAGAGCCTGTCGAGAATTCGTGTTCTCAAGTGCCACTGTGAAACACGAACCCCGGAGGCTGATTTCCTCCAACATCTGGGGTAAACACCTCTTCCCCTCCGATCTCGTGAAAGAGATCACTGACAAGGCTGCCACTGAGAATAGGAACCTTTTCAATAAGTGGGGCATGTCAAAAAAGAGGAAATCCTCTCAGGACGATGGCCCTCAACCTAAGAGGAAATCCTCCAAGCAAAACCCCCAGCAACGTCAACAGCGACGACAGTTTCCGGGACCCGCTACTCCCCAAGTGGCTGCTCAGCCACAACAGACCTTTCAGTTGGTCACCCAACCGGTTTTGTCCCAGTCACCGGTTTTCACCCCTGCCTTTGAGCAACGGACAACTACCTTTCGTCCCAAAGGTAGAGGCTCAAACAGGGGTGCAAGCAGAGACGCATCTCGCCGCCCCTCCAGAGGCAGAGGAGGAAGGGGAGCTAGCGGCCGAGGCAGTAAGCCCTCGGGACACCAGAAGCAATGAAGTGCTTCCGGTGGGAGGAAGACTCCGCCAATTCCAGGATCGTTGGACCTTCAATCCCTGGGCACACAGCATCGTCAAGAAAGGTCTAGGCTGGAGTTGGACTCAACCACCCCCAACCTTCCAGCAATTCTTCCAACGATCAACCCCCCTTCTGGAAGAATATGTCCTAGATCTCTTGAACAAGAAGGTGATAAGGAGGGTAAAGTCCACCAGGTTCCAAGGGAGACTGTTTTGCGTCCCCAAGAAAGACTCCGACAAACTCAGAGTCATTCTGGACTTATCCCCCCTCAACAAGTTCATAGCGAACGACAAGTTCAAGATGCTGACTCTTCAACAGATAAGGACCCTTCTGCCTCGAGGTTCTTACACGGTCTCCATAGACCTGGCGGATGCCTACTGGCACGTTCCAATGAACCATCACGCTTCCTCCTACCTAGGATTTCGACTCCAAAGGAAAAGCTACACCTTCAGGGCCATGCCCTTCGGCCTCAACGTGGCCCCTCGGATCTTCACAAAGCTGGCGGACGCCATAGTACAACAGCTCCGCCTCCGAGACGTCCAGGTGATGGCCTACCTCGACGATTGGCTAGTCTGGGCTCCATCGCCCGAGGATTGTTTAAAATCCTGCAGCAAAGTCACCCAGTACCTAGAACACCTGGGATTCAAGATAAACGTGAAGAAATCTCGCCTCTCTCCAGCTCAGAAGTTCCAATGGTTAGGAATCCAGTGGAACCTTCAGTCACACCGCCTTTCCATCCCCCAGAAGAAAAGGAAGGAAATAGCAGGGTCTGTCAAGCGACTACTGAAATCCAAGCGGATCTCAAGACGCCAGCAGGAACGAGTTCTAGGCTCTCTACAGTTCGCCTCAGTGACAAACCCGGTGCTTCGTGCACAGCTAAAGGATGCCGCGGGAGTCTGGAGACGTTCTGCATCCATCGCTCAAAGAGACCTCAAGAGACGGCTCCCAAACAGACTTCGACTTCTCCTCAAGCCGTGGTCGGAAGCAAAGGCCCTGAAAAGGTCCATCCCTCTTCAACACCCACCTCCATCACTCAACATCCACACGGACGCTTCGCTGGAGGGTTGGGGAGGTCACTCCCACCAAAAACAGGCTCAAGGCACGTGGTCTCCACTATTCAAGACATTTCACATCAACATCTTGGAGGCCATGGCGGTCCTTCTAACACTGAAGAAACTCTCCCCGCCTCCCTCGATCCATATTCGTCTAACCCTAGACAACTCGGTGGTAGTTCGATGTCTCAATTGCCAAGGCTCAAAATCGCCCCAGATAAATCAGGTGCTTCTAACAATCTTCCGTCTGGCAGAGAGGAAGAAGTGGCACCTATCTGCAGTTCACCTACAAGGATTCCGCAACGTGACGGCGGACGCTCTATCCCGGACAAGCCCGATAGAGTCGGAATGGTCTCTAGACGCAAGATCATTCTCCTTCATCTCCCACCAAGTCCCGGAACTTCAGATCGATCTCTTCGCAACGAGCGACAACAATCAACTTCTTCGTTATGTGGCCCCGTACGAGGACCCCAAGGTAGAAGCAGTGGATGCCATGTCCCTGGATTGGAACAGATGGTCCAAGATCTACCTGTTCCCTCCCACCAACCTTCTGCTGAAAGTCCTCTCCAAGCTGAGAACCTTCAAAGGGACAGCGGCCCTAGTGGCTCCCAAGTGGCCCCGGAGCAACTGGTACCCCCTGGTCCTGGAGCTGCAGCCCACGCTGATCCCTCTCCCGGGCCCAGTTCTCTCCCAACAAGTACAGAAGTCGACTGTCTTCGCTTCATCATCGAAAATCAAGGACCTTCATCTCATGATTTTCTCTCCCTAGCCGCGAAAAAGAGGTTTGGGATCTCGAAGAAAAGTCTAGACTTCCTCGAGGAATAAAAGACCGAATCCACAAGACGGCAATACGAATCATCTTGGAGAAAATGGGTCTCATTCGTCAAGGCAAAAAATCCTACGGAAATCACCATCGATTTTTGCATGTCCTTCTTTATTCACCTTCATGGACAGGGATTAGCAGCCAATACGATTTCTACTTGCAAATCGGCCTTGACTAGACCACTGTTGTATGCCTTCCAAATTGATCTGTCCAGCGACATCTTCAATAAACTGCCGAAAGCATGCGCTCGTCTACGCCCAGCACCCCCACCGAAACCGATCTCCTGGTCATTGGACAAGGTGCTCCATTTCGCCTCCAACTTGGATAATGATTCATGCCCTCTCAAGGATCTGACTCAGAGTTATATTTCTCTTTGCTCTTGCTTCAGGAGCCCGAGTCAGCGAAATAGTGGCATTATCAAGAGAAGAGGGTCATATCCTGTTTACTGATTCAGGAGACCTTACCCTCTCCCCGGATCCGACGTTTCTCGCCAAAAACGAATTACCCACCAAAAGATGGGGCCCTTGGAGAATATGCCCCCTGAAGGAAGATGCCTCTCTATGCCCAGTAGAGAGCCTCAAGGTCTATCTTCGCAGAACTTCGAACTTTGGTGGAGGCCAACTCTTCAAAGGAGAAACATCGGGCAGCGACCTGTCACTGAAACAACTAAGAGCGAAAATCACCTACTTCATTCGCAGAGCGGATCCTGACAGTACACCCGCCGGTCACGATCCTAGAAAAGTTGCATCGTCTCTGAATTTCTTTCAGAGTATGGACTTCGAAAGCCTTAAAAGTTTCACAGGCTGGAAGTCCTCGCGTGTTTTCTTCAAACATTATGCGAAACAAGTGCACGAAGTCAAACATTTTGTGGTAGCCGCAGGTAGTGTTATGAAACCTGCACCTAACTCTGCATAGAACAGCGAGTTACTTGGGACTCTTAACTCTTCGGGTGCCTATGTTGACCCTCGAGCGATACGTAGTGATGTCGAAAACACTTAGTGCTTTCTTATAACTGTTCTTATCCCAGGTGAAATGTCATAGTCGTCACACGAGTGCCGCATGCCTAGAGCATGATGTGTTTTAATTAAAGACTGACGTTCCTCGAGAACGAGTGCCTACTAATAAATTTGAAATTCCCTTTCAGATTCAAGAGCAAGTCTTTATTACTATGTACATTTATAATTTGTCGTAAATTAACTTTACTTATTATTGCAATTCATTTAATTTTTCTGCAATTGTGAAATAAAATTCTTATTTTATTAATTGTGCGTCTCAATCCGCTCCTACTTATACTATGAAATACATGTCTGTCATAGTTTTATTATCCCCTTCCTTATGGTTAATGAAGATACTAAGGTCTTAACCCTTATTATATATTCACCTTTGCAATGTAATATTCCAATACGAATACTTACTCTTCATACCTTAGAGACGAGACTATTCTCCTCTACATACAGTGTCCAACCACCACTCGTCTGCCTTCGAGAATGTTCCTATACGAATGCCAACCATTCAGTCTTGTCTCCAAGTTCTTCAGGTTCTTCTAGCAGGGTGAATAGCCCTTCGATAACCACTTTGATCTCGGCATGGCCCGTGGGAACTTCACTGCCAAGGGGGCAGGAAGGTTTCTTCCCTACGGTTCTTTTATTAAGATTACTATGCTACCTTGCTCAAAGCCTTTGGCACTTACCCAATAGGGGAAAATCTACCACGATACATTGATTCTCTGGTATTCTTCCATCAGGACGCCATGGCTTGAGCCCAAAAAACGGATTTTGAGCGAAGCGAAAAATCTATTTTTGGGTGAGATAGCCATGGCGTCCTGATGGACTCTCCATGCTACTTCGTCCAGTTTTTAGGTCCCACCCTGCTCTGCTGTATCATGGCGATCGGCAAGCAACTGGCTTCAGGATGACGACGGACGTGACGTCATTTAGCAATGGCGCCCATTTGTTTACGTCTCGAGTACCAAAAGTAGCCACGAACGAGATTAGCTGTGGAACGGCTCCCAGCTATTCTCCACCCCTACACACCGAAGTGTTAACTCTGTTTAGGGTGTAGATAGCTATGTGGCGCATTAATACATGCGTCCCCTGTTGATATACGATGTCTTAAAAGGGAAACCTTTAGGATACTCGCTCCAGAAGTTAGAATTCTGTGATAACCTGTGGTTAAATTCTCTGGGAATATCTAGTAGTTATATACCCAAGGAAGCTACCAAAAAGGAACCTTCCATCAGGACACCATGGCTATCTCACCCAAAAATAGATTTTTCGCTTCGCTCAAAATCCGTTTAGTGCGCAGGTAGCCGGATGGTGGGAGTCGGGTCGGTCAGAGCGATGACGTCACTCAAACTTAACCGTGACTGAGTAAGCTGTGGAACTTCCATAAGAAAATAAAGGCAACCATGCTTTCTTCTTTGTATTTTTCAATCTTCTCGAAGATTTATATTTTATTCTTTTAGGATAATAAAAGTAAGATTACAAATACATAACTTTATTACTCAAACAACCAAACAAATATTTGATGAAGTAAATAACTGAAATTTGTCGAGCAACAGAGTTTAAATTCATAAAATAAATAATGATATATACACAATATATATTTCAGTTATGTTCTATATCACGTTGCGAGCTTTTTCATTTTATTCTGCGCTTTTCTTGATGAACTAATATTCCTATTTAAAAACGAATTCTAAAAAATGCACATCTAACAAAAAATTTAATCACTTCGTATGGTAATGGGATATCATTGCTTTTTAATCACTCGCTAATTAAATCAGTCAATTTATTTGTAGCTCCTTTCCCAGGTTTTAGATATTTTTCCCCATGATGACAAAGAAACATTTTTTCCATCGTTTTTAAATGCACCAAAAATTCTTCGCTTGGTTGCATTAGTTTTCCATCTCTTGCACTTATGGCACCAATCCATGTGCCATCTCCCTTCGTTGCTGCAGTTCCAAGGAATTCATATTTAGGAAACTTACGAGCTATATAACCACCTACGTATTGTAAGCCTCCATCTTCCATCGCTTTCCCTAATGCTTCTTTTTCAGTGTCAAATTCTACATATTCATCATTTTCCAAATCATTAACAAATTCCACTGGCAAACAAAACAGCATTGCCGATAGACTCAGCTCTTTTTGAATAGAAGTTTCTTCATCTACAAAGGATGCGCTTTGTTCAACAGGAAAACTGGAAAATGAGCCTGACGTCATCATATCACTATTGCAACTTTCAACGTTGCAGTTTGATCCTAACAGTTTGCTGTCTTTTCCTAGAATGTAGGCTCTGACTCGGTGCTTAAATGCGACGGGTGATGGGTGTTGATGGCATGCACCCATCTGTCTTATGCAGCCAAAAAAGTGTTCAAGACCATCTTGATTTAGCCTATAAGTGTGAATATATGATGTATCAAATTTAGCTTTGACCATTTTCAGCAGCTTCATTAAAGAATAGCACGATATAATTAAGCCTTTTTGGAAAGGATAGAGCCTATTGCTTTTAATTACTTTCATTTCTTTAGATACTCGAATCATATCTTGCAACGTTTTATTTTGTAGGCCCAGATTCATCCCATAGGCATTTCTTGATGGCTTTCTATCACGAGGTACTCGAGAATTGAATAAATCGAACCACGTATCTACAAGATATATAAACTTGAGTTGTGGTTTCCCAATGCTTATCTTCAAGCAGACCTTTGTTACCGAAGTACTGAAGGCATTTATATGTTTCGGACAGTAATTGCACCGCTAGTTTAACATTCATGCGTTGCATGCCCATAACATTGATGTGCTTTTCAGAGTTTTATGTGCTGTCCGTAGATCACTTTTGTTTTTCATAATTAACTCCCTGACTGAACCACAAAGAGCAAACCTATCTCCCGACAATACAAATCCATGATCACGAAAATTATTCCTAATGAGTTTTATTAGGTGCGGTGCATCGGCAAACACATGTATTTCTCTGTT
>NC_090759.1:10521973-10536973 GCF_036898095.1 Palaemon carinicauda | reverse complement strand
TGAAACTGAGAGGGAGACATTCAACTACCAAAACATTGGCTTTCTGTATCAGTGGTCTGTAATGTTACCATGGACACAGCCTCCCTCACTGTCAATCACTGTCTTCCTCTTTCCCCTTTTTTCTTTCCTTCTTTTTCTGGGGGGGTTATTTCGTTCTCGATACATCTCTCTCTCTCTCTCTCTCTCTCTGACTTTTTTTGTATCTCATATCTTTTTGCTCTTTCTTTTCCCTTTTCGGTCTTTTTCTTACATCCCTTTCTTCCATTCTCTCTCTCTCTCTCTCTCTCTCTCTCTCTCTCTCTCTCTCTCTCTCTCTCTCTCTCTCTCTCTCTCTCTCTCTCTCTATATTATTTCATCAAACCCCCATATGCATTTCTCATCTCTCTTTCTCTCTCCCACACCTATCTCGTTTTTTCTTTCCCCCATTATAATTTCACTCTTCCTTTCAATGCTCTTTCGAAATTTGTTTTCATTTATTCTTTTCAGCACCACACTACTCTCACCACCCAACACAGTCTCTCTCTCTCTCTCTCTCTCTCTCTCTCTCTCTCTCTCTCTCTCTCTCTCTCTCTCTCTCCTCTTTTTTTTCTCCGTCCCACTATAACTATCCTGTTTCTTTTATAACTCTCCCAAACATTTTCCTTCATTTATTCCCTTATGCTCTCTCTCTCTCTCTCTCTCTCTCTCTCTCTCTCTCTCTCTCTCTAAGCTAATCTATTTTCAATCGTAATCGATGTCCCTGGTCATGCAATTGTTTTGAATAGAAAGATACTTCACTTGACGTAATTGGAATATTGCAAGAGGGCCACTTGAAAGAATCTAATCACATTTGCATAATCCCACGCTGTTTGCCATATACTCTCTCTCTCTCTCTCTCTCTCTCTCTCTCTCTCTCTCTCTCTCTCTCTCTCATGGACAAAGGGATGTGATCCATTGCAGTATCGTACAAGATATCAGCAAACAATAGAATGCTTTCCTCCGTCGTTTATCTTTCCTAGACAGGATTTTACATGTTACAAGGAATAAAGAATACGGCTTTCAAAAGACGCCCAGATATAATATGAAGCATAATGCCTGGTTATGAAAACATATCAGAATAGAATATAAGGAGAGTTTGCTCTGTAAGTATCATTTGCATAGGAATTGATTCAATACTTAATTACTAAAGTCTTGTATATGAGACAGGCGAGTTGATTATGACAAAAACCTGGCTACAAAAAGATCGACCAATTTGTTGAAAGAAATTTGCTACGCGTGACTTTCTGGTTGAATTATAGATGTAACACAGATAAAACATCAAAATAGACAATTGATTCTTGAAAAT
Source organism: Palaemon carinicauda (assembly GCF_036898095.1). Classification (NCBI taxonomy): domain Eukaryota; kingdom Metazoa; phylum Arthropoda; class Malacostraca; order Decapoda; family Palaemonidae; genus Palaemon; species Palaemon carinicauda. The sequence continues at coordinate 10,535,649 of NC_090759.1, read as the reverse complement.
AACCAAAATAAAATAGATATATCACATACCTACATCACTAAAAGTAACTTATATTTAAAAAGTTAAATACGAACCCACAGGGAGGGTATGGTTTAACTAGGCACTCGCTTCCGGGTTCTTTTTTTTTATCTGTAATCCAAAAAGCCTCTTGTGTTCACCCTCCTACATACAGCTGGACACAGGAAGTACTGGTACACCTTATTCAGAAAAATTGCACCCAGATACATCCTTACTGCACGGAGAGTTCCTGAGTTTTGCCCCACCCACCTCCTCTGCCATTTCTCCATACACTATATGTTTGCTTACTTGGCGTGAAGTAATGGTGCCACAGGGTGCACTCTTTGGAGAGAGGTGTACCAGGGACTCCTGTGTCCAACTGTACATTCATGAGAAAATAACCGATAAGTACTGCTTTTACACAATGTTCAAATTCCCAAGTATCGTACATTATTTCGTTGTTCAGTTTTATCAGTACACTCACACATGAACTACTGTAGGTAATAGGTTGGCCAGGGCACCAGCCACCCGTTGAGATACTACCGCTAAAGAGTTATGTGGTTCTTTGACTGGCCAGACAGTACTACTTTGGATTCTTCGCTCTGATTACGTTTCATTTTTCCTTTACCTACACATACATCCAATAGTCTGGCCTATTCTTTATATATTCTCTTCTGTCCTCATACATCTAACAACAATGACATTACCAAACAATTCTTCTTCACACAAGGGGTTACAGCAGTGGCCACTTTCCACTTGGTAAGCGTAGAATAGAGTCTTTAGCTATGGTAAGCAGCTCTTCTAGGAGAAGGACACTCAAAAATTAAACCATTGTCCTCTAGTCTTGGGTAGTGCCATAGCCTCTGTACCATGGTCTTCCATTGTATTAGGTTAGAATTCTCTTGCTTGAGCGTACACTCGGGCTCACTATTCTATTTTATTTCTCTTTCTCTTGTTTTGTTCAAGTTTTTATAGTTTATATCGGAGATATTTATTTTAGTGTTGTTACTGTTCTTAAAATATTTTATTTTTCCTTATTTCCTTTCTAAACACTGAGCTATTTTTCCCGTTGGAGCCCTTGGGCTTATAGCATCCTGATTTTCCAACTAGGATTGTAGCTTAGCAAGTAATAATAATAATAATAATAATAATAATAATAATAATAATAATAATAATAATAATAATAATAATAAACTCATATGATTACAGGTAGCTATTATCATCAGTATACTCACACTCGATAAAGGTAACACATATCATCAGAATACTCGTATGATTAAGGTAACTAGATAGATATGTTATTTTCCTTGCATCTTCTGTGTTCCAGGTGAATCATTAATCATCATTTTTTACCAAATAGAGTTATACATGGAAGAGAGTGTCTTCTTTCTATAACTGAAGAATCACTCATGAAGATTTTCAATGCTTCGTCTCATTCAGCCATCTTACAGACTCTAAACAACGCCTAAACACGAGTGCCCTGTTAAGGACTGCATCTGGGAATCACAAGATCTGAACAACGCATTGGCAGCATCCCTCGTAACAGCTTTATAAATGCATAACAAAGCTGCACATGAAACCCCTGCCCCTTAAAAGATTATTTCTGGATGGGACTCAGACAGGTGGTCAGCATTCACCAGACAGTGGGCCATGTACATGGCAGGGATGGCCATATCAGATGCAAAAGCCACAAAAGCCCTGTTCTACTGTTGCAGTGACGACCTCAGAACTGATATGATGAGAAATTTACCAAGTGATACTGCCAGGATGTCAGAGGCCGATCTTTCAGTGAAAGAGGAAAGAATCCTGGTGCACAGGATCAAAATCAGCAAAATGGTACAACCACCACTGACAGGACTCAGAATCTTCTTCGTGACTTTACGGGGTCAGGCCTTACTATGTCAATTCATGACTAGGTGTTCACAGCATGGTTTAGCCCATATCTTTGAGTTCAGTAGTGAGACCATTAAAGATAATCTCGACTGTGGAATTGCCATTCCGGAAATCATCTCAAACCTCCTCGAGGACCCCAAAACTGATCATACCCTTGACGAGATTGTATCATGCATAGCTCAGAAGGAACAGGGTAAAGTCACAAGAACTGCTGTTGGAGACTGTGTGGGTTCTATAACAAACAGGTCTAAACAAACCAACTACTTCGCTGCTAAGTGGTGGGCATGCAGTGGAGCAAGTCAAGGTCAGCTCAATGACAGGAACACTAGAGCTAAAAGATGCCTAGCATGATTGTCAACATGTGCAAAGTGCTCCATTAAGGGACATCACTCATCAGCATGAAGCGAATATTCATCCTGCAATAAGTGGGGACATAGAGACAGCTTGTCCAAATTCTGCATCCAGAGCAAGGATTTAAGAGGACCACAATCTCCTACGGAATTAAAAGATGAGGATAAGATAAATTTATGCCAGGCAGAAGATGACCTGTTGGCGTTTGACCAGTTGTCTACCTCGAGTCTTCAATTGAGATACTATCTCTATAGAGTTACGGGGTCATTTTACTGACCAGACAGCACTACTTTGGATCCTTCTCTCTGGTGACAGTGCACTTTCCCTTTGCCTACACATACACCAAATGGTCTGGTCTATTCTTTACAGATTCTCTTTTGTTCTCATACACCTGACAACACTAAGATTACCAAACCATTCTTCTTCACCCAAGAGGTTAACTACTGTACTGTAATTGTTCAGTGGCTACTTTCCTCTTGGTAAAGGTAGAAGAGACTCTTTGGCTATGGCGAGTAGCTTTTCTAGGAGGACACTCCAGAATCAAACCATTGTTCTCTAGTCTTGGGTAGTGCCACAGCCTCTGTACCATGGTCTTCCACTGTCTTGGGTTAGAGTTCTCTTGCTTGAGAGTACACTCAGGCAAACTATTCTACCTAATTTCTCTTCCTCTTGTTTTGGTAAAGTTTTTATAGTTTATATAGGAAATATTTATTCTAATGTTACTGTTCTTAAAATATTTACTTTTTCCTGGTTCCTTTTCCTCACTAGGCTATTTTCCCTGTTCGGAAAGCCTAGGCTTATTGCACCCTGCTTTTACAACTAGGGTTGTAGCTTAGCAGATGATAATAATAATAATAATAATAATAATAATAATAATAATAATAATAATAATAATACATGGATTGAATGTTCATCAGAAGCAAATCCCACAATTGTAGTAGACCTGATACCCCTGCCTGAAGACCAAGAAGAGCTTGGCTACCCCATCAGTGACAGCTCAAGACTCAAGAGACTATTCATCCCTATGATCGCCGACTTGGGATTCCAGAGCTCAGTGATTCCTATCAAGTCTGCTTTGGCCTTGGGTTATATTGAGAATGACATCATGCCAGAGAAACCTACAATGTATGACGCCATTAGGAAGGACTTGGGCATCAAGGGAGACATAATTGTTCACTCATGCATCCATGATCACACAGGATCTGTTAGGTTTGGTGTTAGGTCAGCCAAACAGTAGGTATATGCATCTTCAAAGATTGAAAAAGCATTCTTATGCAGAAAAGCACTGGAGAAGTTGGGTGTCATTCCAGCAAACTTCCCAGAGGTATAGCTGAACCACCCGCGATGTTACTTCATCCTTAGAGAGCACGAACAATTCAGGCTGCCATTGCCCCACATGAGGCCAAGCACTCCCACCATTGCCAAAGTTGCTGTCATTAGGACTAACAGCTACAGAGGAAGATGTGCCAGCAGTCAAGGAATGGCTCCTGGACTATCATGGTGACACTGCTTTCAACGTCTGTGAGCACCAATCCCTTCCCATGATGAAATATAAACCCTTATATCTACATGTTGACCCAAAAGCCAAACCTAAGGCTGTACCCATACACTGGCAGGACAAAGTTCTTGAAGACTTTGAGCGTGATGCCAGCATTGGAGCTCTTGAATGGGGCAGTATAAACACATCTGTCACATGGTGCTCAAGGATGGTTGTCACAGCTAAAGCTGATGGAAGCCCCAGACACACAGTTGACTTACAGCCACAGAATCTTCATGCTGCACAACAGACCCATTCTTAGTCCATTCCATCTAGCTGATCGAATCCATCAGATCACTACAAAGTCTATCACAGATGCATGGAACAGATATCAGATATCACTCAGTACCAATAGGTGAAGAGGACAGAAACAGCATCATCCTCATCATTCCATGTGGTAGATTGCAATACAAGGTCCCACCCCTAGGATTCCTTGCCAGTGTTGATGCATACACTCAAGAGATTTGACAGCATCATTGCAGAATTCCTGGACAAAATGAAATGTGTTGATGATACTTGTATGTGGGCAGAGTTAATTGAGGCACCTTTCTTCCAAACCTGTGAGTGGCTTGGCCTCTGTGCACGAAATAGCATTGCTCCCAACCCGAGAAAATTTCAGTTTGCCCAGGATTCAGTGGAATTCGCCGGGCTAACAGTGACAGTAAGGAATGTCAAGTCAAGTTCAAATTCTTAAACTCTGTTCTAAATGCCTGACACCCAAGGACATATCAGAAGTGAGAGCATGGTTTGGACTGAATAACCAAGGAGCATATCATGCGTTCGCTGTAGCCAAACAAATGAACGTTTCGTCACCTGGAATGAGGAACTTAACAAGCTATTTGAACAGTTAAAGTAAGCCATTGTGTCAGGAATAGGGGACAGTGTCAGGCTATTTGATCCATCCCGTACTACATGACTACACACCAACTGGTCTGTGGATGAGGTTGGATCCCTTTTGAGGCAAAAGTATTGTCTGTGCACATCCAGGAGGCCATCATGCTGACCTGATGTTTAGAACCTTTGTTTGGTAAGGAGTAGGTTTACAACTCCAGCCGAGTCCTTATGCCCCCAATGAAGCAGAGGCTCTTACAGTGGCTTACGCACTTAATTAAATGAGATACGACATCCTTGGGTGCGCTGATCCCATTATAAACCATAAACCACTCCTCAGGATTTTTAATGACCGTTCCCTCACTGAAGTCAGTAACAGAAGACTTGTCAACCGGTAAGAGAAAATATTAACATACTGGTTCACCTTAGTGCATGTCTCTAGTTTGAAGAATAAATAACCTGATTCAGTGTCACATTATCCCCCCCCCTCCCAACAATGGAAGAGGGAACCTGTCAGGACAGCTTGCCTTCTGTTTAGCCCTCTGTCCTCGATGCCATGCATGTTGTAGACCTTGTAGAAGACAATCCTGAACATGCTGCAGTATTCCTCACACTACACTCAATCTCAAACATGGTAACATGGAAAATGGCCAGGGAGGCAATGTCTCGAGATGAAACCCTATCTGAACTTGAAGACATTCTGCAAAATAGTACGCCGTCAAGGTGCCGGGATCTTCCACCAGTCCTTCGCAGCTTTCATTACTTCACACAAAGCCTCTCTTGTCTTGATGGTGTCATCCTGATGGGACAAAGAATTGTCATACCCACTGTCCTAAGGAGAAGCATCCTGGCCTCCCTATGTGCCGCCCTCCAGGAAGTAAACGCTATATGTCAATAGGCTACAGATTCAGTCCTCTGCCCAGGTTTCTCAAATGATATTGCGAGTCAGGGAAGAATGTACCCAATGTCACAGGATAGCCAAGTCAAATGCAATGCAACCAACAAGTGACATCAATCCGCCAAATTACCCATTCCAGAAGGTTTGCTGTGACTACTTCCTCCACAATAACTCTGAATACCTGGTCCTGGTTGACAGATATTCTAACAGGCCCATGGTATTCAGATCTCACTCAGGAGCAGACGCTTTGATAAAGCACCTATGTGAATCATTTGTCACATTTGGAATCCCACAAGAGCTAACTTCAGATGTTGGACTCCAATTCATATCTGGCAAGACTCAAGAACTCCTGTCATCCTAGGGTGTTCATCACCATCTAACCTCTCTCGCCAACCCCCAGCCTAACTGCAAAGCTGAGGTTGCAGTGAAAACTGTCAAGAGGATGCTCACTGACAACAGAACCAGATGGCGCCCTCAAAATACAGATTTCAGAGAGCGATGCTTATTTACCGCAACTCGGTAGACCCAGAAGTGAAGACCTTTCCTGCGATGGTCCTCTTTGGCAGACCTATCAGACACCCCATTTCCATTCCCCTTGGTAGATATTACCCTCACAACACATGGCAAAAAATAAAAAAGAACAGGAAGTGGCCTTAGCAAAGCGCCACTCACGAGAATGTGAGAAGTGGTCCTTATGTACCACACAACTTCCACCAGTGAAAATCAGGGATCATGTGTACTCACAAAACCTGGTAGGAAATCACCTGAGAAGCTGGAACCACGCTGCAGTTGTTATCAACTCATATGGACAATTCGCCGCCAACAGTTCGCCACCATCAATTGGGCACCAACAATAAGCCACCAAAGGCAGTTTGCCATTAATTATTTGCCGCCCTAGACAGTTCGCCACCAACAAACTCTGATTGCTAATAGATGTTATTACTAATAGCCATTCCTTGAAAATTACTAAACCATTACTATTTGCTACCATCAAATTGTTAATACCAAGAGATGTTCATTACTAACAGCCCATTCCTCTAAAATTGCTTACTTTAGTCTTAGAATACCAATTGCTAATTACCAGTATTACCAAGCTTAACTTTTTTTAGCCTTTAGAATAAAAAAAAAATGCCTGTACCCTTGTACATCTTATAATTACTGCATTACTGCCAGTGATCACTCAATCATATTATGAGAAAAGGAAAGAGAGGCTTTCAAATACAGTAATGCCTTGAGATAAGAGTTTAATGCATTCCGGGACCAAGTTCGTGTGACAATTTGCTTGTATATCAGATCAATTTTTCCCATATAAAATAACTAAAAAAATTAATCCATCCTCACCCTCTGAAAAAGCACCTAAAAACAGTATATTACAGTGGAAAAACATGTTTTTAATTGTTCTAATTCACATCCTACGCTCACAAAATAACAAATACCTATGAAATGGTTATGATCCTCAATAAAATTTAACATTATTATGGAGTTCTTACCTTCGAGACAGACGGTAGCGGCTAACAGTGGTGTGTGCGGAGGAGGAGGAGGTAGAGAGGATGGGGAGGAGAGAGACTTGACGGCAACACGTTCGGTACGTAACACTTCTGTAACACTACCTAAACTTTAAATTTAACTTAAATGAAATTAGCAACTTTAAATTTAACTTAAATGAAATTAGCAACTTTAAATTTAACTTAAATGAAATTAGCAACTTTAAATTAAACTTAAATGAAATTAGTTTACTGTACACACACTTAAAAATAAAATGGTAATCTTACGTTACACTTAACTTAATTCTAATTTTGTTTTCATTTTCATTTTTTTACTTATCATCTTCCGGCTTGGCTCTTTTAGTCTCACTTTCACCTTCACTTTTTGCCGGCCTTTTTAAAAGGAACCTATCTAGGAATGTTCGGTTTTGTCTCCCCTTCAAAATATTGCAAAAATGACACACGCAAGTGTAGTCACAAAAGGCTATTGCACGACCACATGCCAACTTGTCCAGGTGCCTCTTTTCCATAAAATTAGAAAACTCCTGCCACTTCGCTAACACGTCTTTATTTCCCTCGTAGAAAGGCGACCCTTGACTTCCACCTCCTCCTCGCTACTGAGCTCCTGTAACACCTACGAATGTTGCATCTCCTGGCGCTCTATTAATTCCTGTGTTGTGAGCTCTTCCTGATGCTACTCGACAAGGTCGTTCACGTCTGCCTCATCTACCTCCAATACCATGGACTTTCCAAGAGACACGATTTCATCCACCACAATAGGTTCGGGGTCATCAGGGTCTGTCGTATCAAACCCTTCAAAATCCCTCTCAGCTACGGAAGCTAGCCACAATTTCTTACAAGCTGAATTAAGAGTTCTTCTTGTGACACCCTGCCATGCATCGTCAATAATTTTTAAGCAATGGACGATATTGAAATGTTCCTTCCGAAATTCCCAAAGGGTGAGATTGGTATTGTCTCTGACATCGCAACATTTCTTGAACAAATGCTTCATGTACAGTTTTTTTAAAGTTAGAAATTACTTGTTGGTCCATGGGCTGGAGGAGTGGCGTAGTGTTGGGTGGGAGATAAAGGACCTTGATGAATCTGAACTCATAAAGAATGTCCTCTTCGAGACCAGGGGGGTGACCAGAGGCACTGTCGAGGACCAGGAGACATTTCATTGGCAGGTTTTTCTCAGCCAAATATTTTTTGACTGCCAGACCAAAGCACAGACTAACCCATTCCGTGAAGAAATGCCGCGTAACCCAAGCCTTAGCATTAGTGTGCCACATCACTTGCAGTTTTTCTTTCAAGATCCTTTGGCTCTTGAAAGCATGTGGGGTTTCAAAGTGGTACATCAACAGGGATTGACCTTACAGTCACCGCTTGCATTGGCACACAAGGCTAGAGTTAACCGGTCCTTCATGGGTTTATGGCCTGGTAGTCTCTTCTCTTCTGCCGTGATGAATGTCCTCCTGGGCATCTTCTTCCAGAAAAGGCCAGTTTCATCACAGTTGAAGACTTGTTGGGGGATGTAGCCATGTTGGGCGATAACCGAGGCAAAGGTTGTGACAAAGTCTGCCGCGGCTTTCAGTCGGAACTTGCTGCTTCCCCATGCCTCACAACCGAGTGTATCCTAGTCCATTTTTTAAAGTTACCTAACCAGACACGACAAGCTTTGAAGGCTTCTGCTGGTGTCGAAGTCTCCCCTCTCTTGGCTGCTTGCCTCCCTTTTAAGTCATCGTAGATTCTGCTGGCCTTTTCACATATGATATATCCCCCAGATGCTGAAGCCTTGATGAGGATGGGGGTCTTAGGGATTAGCAGCTGGGCTCTAATGAACAGTGGGAACTACTTTCCCACTGGACCTCGGTGCCCAGCTGTCGATCCAACTAAATCAGCCAGCACTTTCTCTTTTACTTTTGGTTATTTCTTTTTTTTTCCCATCTCTTCCTTTTGGGCTCAATATTGTTGACGACTTTGGCATGTTCGATTATAATTTGGCTGCTGCTTTGGATTTGTCCCAGTGTGGGATGGACGGCATTCCATCTCAACCTGTGCCAATTTAGACGCCATCACCCTCTGGCAGACTCCATTGGGTGCAGACCAAGTCTGTTAAGAGTCGGGCTCCAGTGATCCGGTTTTAAGTCACCCATATTTGCGGGTAATGGGTGACGCCAAGCATTGGAGTCGATGGTGGGAGGGGCTAACTACCCCCACTGACCTGTGTACGCCCACCTAAAGAGAGGCAGCCCCTCTCTATTAGAGGACTGGTCCCCGCTGAAACCTCTTCTCGTGTTGGGCCACATGGGATAGGAGGACTGACATCCTCCGATAAGAGGTGGATAACCCGGCTTGCTCATACCAAAAAAACCCACCCCTCTGTTGACGACCTGGAAACACACAAACATGGACCTCGGTACAGACAGCTCCAACTCGGGTTCTAATATTGTTACATTAGAACCTTATTAATGTCATGTGAATAATAAAACACTAGAGAAGAAGAGAGAGAGAGAGTGAAAAAATGATGACAGATAGAAAGATATAGAAAAGTAAAAGTATCACCTGGTCACTATGAAGTAGTGAATTATGACAAAATTTTTATCTTAGAATTTGAAAACGGAAGAAATGAGTGAGTAAATGTTTTTAAAGCTAATAGGGAAATAGTTACTTTATGTGGAGGGCAGCCAAAAATTCTACCCCAGGGAAATGGAAGTCTCTTGATAGACACTATCCCCATTACAAGGTGAAAGGTTAAAAACACTTACAACATTGAATGGTCATAGTGTAAAATGCATTTTGCACCCTACTTTCAACCAGAGTAGAGGTGTGATATAAGAAATTGAGGATGAACTGAAAAATAGTTAAAAGTAGTCAAAATGAGAAAGAGAGTTGGAGAACAACGTATTCCTCTTGCTACTTTAATTATAACATTTGATCAATGCAGATTCCCAAATGTTATAAAAGCTGGTTGGCTATCTTTGAAGGTAAAACCATATATCCCTTCACCATTGTGATGTTATCATTGCCAAATGTATGGCCATTTAAGCCAGAAATGTAAGGAAAAACTGAACAATAAGCCAGCTGTTTGTGCCAACTGTGGAAAAAGTAGTCATGGAGTATGCATAGAAAACCCTAATTGCATACATTGTGGGGAAGCACACCCAGCTACATCTAAAAGCTGTGTTAAGTTTATTTTTGAAAAAGAAATTCAGGCCATTAGGACCATGGAAAGGGTTACTTTTAAAGAGGCTCGTAAAAGAGCTCTTGAAAAGCAGACAAGACCAAGGCAACCTTTTTCGATGGTTCTGAAGAAAAACTTGCCAAACCACACATCGAAAATCTATATCCCGAAATTGTAAAAAAATCAAAACAGATATTTAAAGATCTGAAAATTATTAAAAAGCCAACTACTCCGATTCTAACTAGTACAAACCTCTCACAGGCCATGTCCTTGCCTGATCGAGGTTCCACTTGAAACCAATTTACCTGGTGAACCTATAGTGGGGAAGGTGCAAAAACCTGACAGATCACAACCTTCTAATCGGAAAAGAGAGAGACCTCCATCTCTCTCCCCTCCTACCATAAGAAACATTAAAGTCACGACTTCAAATAAATATGATATCTTGTCTGCTGATGTTTCTGATCAACTGGAAAGTAAATTGAACCAATCAGAAATTTAAGTTGAGGTCCATCATCCTCCTCAACAATTAGATCAAAAGGACACAAACAAAAAGGGGAACACAAAACCCACTATATCAAGAACCTCTCTAGAGATACCACCCAGAAATATTGTTAGATCAAATATTGCCAATGGGAAAATTTCATCTAAGGTGTCTTCCAAAAAATAAACCATAGTTTTTTCCTCCATTCTGTAATGGAATTGCCAGGGTTTAAGGGCGAAATATGAACAACTTAAACTCCTCATACGTGAGCACTCCCCTATAACTGTATGTCTACAAGAAAGCAAGCTCGAAGCTAATACTCCTTGTCCTCGAGAGTATGTTAGCTATAAGACACCATATGATCAACGAGTAGGGAGCCATGGAGGAAGTCTTATATACGTTCGTCGAGATGTTCCCCAAATATCTTTGTCTATCTGTACCCCTCTGCAGGCAGTGGTTGTACAGATTGATAGAGGGAAAAATACACAATCTGTTCTCTTTACTTGCCTCCAAATGATAACATCTCATATGATGATATAGTAGAGGTGATTAAACAACTCCCACAACCTTTTCTTTTACAAGGAGATCTTAATAGTAGACATCCTTTATGGGGTGATGTTTTGGCATACGCAAGGGGTAATATTATATCATCAATTTTGGAGAATGAAGATGTCGGGCTCCTTAATACAGGAGAGCCCACACATTTTCATGTTCAGACACGTACTTTGTCCTGCATTGACCTATCAGTTGCAAGCTCTAACTGTCTTCTCGATTTTAATTGGAGAACATTAGATGATTGGCATACTAGTGATCATGCACCAATCATTATAAACACCAACAATGGTCCACCTTTACAGAGATCACCTCGATGGACTCTTGATAAGGCGGACTGGGATAGATTTCGGAAGTTAAGTGAAATTGAAGGAAATGCAGAACAATTTGAAAGTGTTGATGATGCCATAGACTTACTTAATGGAACTCTTCACACAGCAGGAGTTAATTCCATTCCCAAAACAACAGGGATATTCAGACGACAACCAGTCCCCTGGTTGTCATCAGAACTAACTTCCCTGCACAGAGCCACAAGAAAGTCTTTAACTCGGTTGCGCATGCGCCGTACTGAGGAGAATTTAGTCATATACAAGAAATGTAGAGCACAGTTCCGTCGTGCCATGAAAGAAGCTAGGCGCCAGTCCTGGATGTCATTTGTTTCCTCCATTAACAGTAGAACACCAACATCATCTGTGTGGAATAAAGTAAAAAAGATAGCAGGCAAATTCACCCCAAACCCACCACCAGTGTTAAAGTTGATTGGCCAGTATATGACTAGAGCAACCGAAGTTAGCAATGCCCTGGCTGACCCTTTTTCAAATGTATCGTGCATGTGTGAAGCAGCTCCTGGTCACCATTATAGGAGCATTGAAGAAAAGAAAGTTTTAAAGTTCGCAACAAGAAAGGAAGAGTCATACAATTCTCCTTTTACTGAAAGAGAATTTGATTCTGCCCTTGCTACGTGTAAAGATACAGCCCCTGGACCCGATGGAATTCCATATGCAATGATTAAACACGTACATTTTAATACAAAGTTATTTTTCTTAAGCATTTTTAATAGAATATGGCATGATCATAGTTATCTAAGTGTTTGGAAAATAGCCATTATTTTAGCCTTTTTAAAACCCGTTAAGGACAAGTTTTTAGCAGCAAATTATAGGCCAATTGCATTAACATCTTGTTTGTGCAAAATCATGGAGAAGATGGTCAATGTAAGACTGATATGGTACCTTGAAAAGAAGGGCATTTTATCACCGATTCAATGTGGATTCAGAAAAATACACTCAACTGATGTGCTGATATGACTTGAGTCCTCCATTTGTGAAGTGTTTGCTTCCAAACAGCACCATGTGACAGTCTTTTTTTATCTTGAAAAGGCATATGATACCACATGGAGATAAGGTATACTTAAAAGAATCCATGATTTTGGATTAAGAGGAGAGCTGCCCCTATTTATTCAGTCATTTCTTTCACATAGTTTTCCAAGTGAGAGTTGGGGAAGCTCTATCACAGAGTAAATGCCAGGAAGAAGGAGTTCCTTAGGGGAGTGTGCTGAGTGCAACCCTTTTTGCACTAGCAATTAATGGGATATCCTCAGCCATTCCCCGGGATGTTCTCGTAACATTATTTGTGGATGATCTCTCCATATCATTTGCTGGAGCTAGAATGGCAATGGTTGAGAGGAAAATACAACTCTCTATTGATAAAATTATCCAGTGGGCCGATATGAATGGATTTAAGTTCTCGACAAGTAAAACTACAATTGTCCATTTTTGTTGTATCCGGGGAGTACATCCAGACCCAGATATATACATCAAAGGTCAACGGATCCCATGTGCAAGTGAAGCTAAATTTTTAGGGTTGATATTTGATTGTAGGCTTACATGGGTTTCTCACGTAAAAGCATTAAAAGCTAAATGTCTTGAAGCTATGAATCTTTTAAAAGTATTGTCCCATACATCATGGGGGGCAGACCACAATACTATTTTAAAATTATATAAGGCCTTGATTTTTTCCAAAATTAGTTATGGATACGAAATATACTCCTCAGCCACCCCAAGCCGGTTAAAAATATTAGATTCTATACATCATGCTAGTATTAGATTGTCCACAGGAGCCTTTTGAACCTCACCTATCACAAGTCTCCTTGTTGATGCTGGGGAGTTGCCTCTGGACCTTTATCGAATGTCCTCTATTATTCAGTATTGGTTTAGATTGCAAAGACTCCCTAATTCTTTAGCCTTTCAGACTGCAAGCCTTGTAAGGCACTCAACATACTTTGAGTTGCACCCAAAATCTCCTCAACCTTTTGGGTTTCGGGTGAAACAATTATTAAACAATCTGGATAAAATTAGAATCAAGTTGCTTCCATTCAAGGTATCATCAATGCCTCCATGGAAATTACCTGACGTATCTTTTTGTAAATACTTTATTGGAGTTAAGAAGAATATGACTGACTTAGAATCCAG
>NC_090759.1:10499473-10511973 GCF_036898095.1 Palaemon carinicauda | reverse complement strand
AGACAAAGAAGGTAAATATAATTTCCTCATATGACAAAGGAGAAGGTAAATGTAATTTTTCCATAAGACAAAAGAGAAAGAAAATGTCATTTCCCTATAAGACAAAGGCGAAGAAAAATGTCATTTACCTATAACACAGAGAAGGAAAATTACATTTCCCCGTAAGGCAAAGCAGAAGGTAAATATCATTCCCCTACAAGACAAATGAGAAGGAACATATAATTTCCCCATAAAACAAAGGAAAAGGTAAATATAGTTTCCCCATAAGACAAAGGAGAAGGAAAATGTCATTTCCCCCATAAGACAAAGGAGAATGAGAGGAAAAAGGCCATTTCCCTATAAGACAAAGGAGAATGAAACTGTCATTTATCTATAAGACAAATGAGAAGGAACAAATTATTTCCCCATAAGACAAAGGAGAAGTAAAATGTCATTCCCAATAAGGCAAAGGAGAAGCAAATCATATTGAATCACTCCCCTAATCATCTGTAAGTGACAATAATTACCTTCGCTACAACTGACGCTTCAATGACCACACCCGGGCATCAGTCGCTCTTGAGTGACCTATTATCACAACCATCAACACTGTCTGTTCAGGTTTAATGATTACTCACGACGTTTCCCGGTTCTTTCAACAGTTTGTTTCATTAAGATAATTCTGTAGTGTTGTGTGTTTTGATGTTTTGAATATAATTAAAAGACAAAAAAGGCTACTTAATAAAAATTTAATATCATGGGACTAATGACGGGAATAACACTAAGAGACAGAAAAAGAGCAGTATGAATACGAGAGCACACTAAAGTAGAGGATATTCTAACAGGATGTAAGAAAAAAAAAATGGACATGACAATATAATGAGAATGGAAAATTATAAACATGTGGACATAATAGAATAGGTCCCTAGAGATCGCAATGGAAGCAGGGTAAGGAAGCGAAGACGATAGATCGGTGAGCTAAGAAAAAGACCATAAACAGAAACAAGTGAAAGGACATGTCTAGGGCCTTTGTCGTGCAGTGAACTAGCTAAGACTGATGATGATGATGATGATGATATACTTTTTAGGATTAATGAATTTAGGATGTACGGCTAAGCAATGGTCTCTGGGGCGCTATTCAGTTGAATTTGATAGAAGGATTAGAAAGCAATATTATAAAAAAATGGGAACCGAGGTTAAAGAAGAAGGCAAAAAAGGTGAGCGCATTTAGGGTAGAAGAAGGCGTTTTCCAATATTATAAGACTGAAAGAAAGACCTTATCAAGGTCTTTCTTCCGTACACGACCTTTATGACCCAACCACCATCAAAGCCGTAGCGAAGCAACCCAACTCCCAGGCCTACCTCATGTGACCTTTCATCATCTAATTTCTGCCAATTATACCCCTTACTCCGTGCCATTAACCTTTCCTGGACTTGTGAAAATAAGGATTTTGGGCTATACTATTATTATCATTATTACTTGCTAAGCTACAACTTTAGTTGGAAAAGCGGGAGATGCTATAACCCTAAGGGCTCCAACAGGGAAACTAGCTCAGTGAGGAAAGGAAACAAAGAAAAATAAAATATTTTAAGAAGAGCAACAAGATTAAAATAAATATCTCCTATATAAGCTATAAGAAATTTAACAAAACAAGAGGAAGAGAAATAAGATAGAATAGTGTGCCCAAGTGTACCTTCAAGCAAGAGAACTCTAACCCAAAAGATAGTGGAAGACCATGGTACAGATGCTATGGCACTACCCAAGATTAGAGAACAATGGTCTGATTTTGCAGTGTCCTTCTCCTAGAAGAGTTGCTTACCACAGCTAAAGTCTCTCTTCAACCCTTACAAAGAGACGTTCCCACTGGTCAATTACAGTGAAGTAAGAAGAATTGTTTGGTAATATCAGTGTTGTCCGGTGTATGAGGACAGAGGAGAATGTGAAAAGAATAGGCCAGACTATTCAGGGTGTGCGTGGGGGGGGGGCAATGGGGAACATGAACCGTAACCAGAGAGAAGGATCCAATGTAGTACTGTCTGGCCAGTCAAAAGACCCCATAACTCTCTAGCGGTAGCATCTCAACGGATGCCTAGTGCCCTGGCCAACCTACTACCAAGGATAGGGACGCGGGATAACGTTTATTACTGAAGGGCCACAAGGAGTTGGAAGAAAATTAAAAGACTAAAAAGTTTGTTAGCAATGCCTACAGTTTACCGCACGAGGTGCACTACCGGCACTAAACCCCTGATAGAAGAGAGACTAGTAAAGTCCAGGTAATCTTGTCAACAAACTAATGTCATTGATACGACGGCATTTTGTCTTTTAATTGTTAGGTTTAGGTGGTGTTCATAGTATAGATGGTTTAGGCGTATATAGTTGAGGTGTAGGTGTAGGTGGTTTAGTAGTATGTAGTCGAGTTGTAATTGGAGGTGATTTAGGTGTATGAAGTCGAGGTGTAGCTGTAGGTGGTTTAGGTGTATGTAGTCAATGTGCAGGTGTAGGTGATTTAGGTGTATGTAGTCGAGGTGCAGGTGTAGGTGGTATAAGTGTATGTAGTTGAGGTGTAGGTGGTTTAGGTGTATGTAGTCGAGGTGTAGGTTATTTAGGTGTATGCAGTCGAGGTGCAGGTGTAGGTGGTTTAGGTGTATATAGTCGAGGTGTACGTGTAGGGAATTTAGGTGTATGCAGTCGAGGTGCACGTGTAGGTGACTTAGGTGTATGTAGTCAAGGTGTAGGTGTAGGTAGTTTGGATGTATGTAGTCAAGTTGAAGGTGTAAGTGATTTAGGTGTATGTAGTCAAGTTGAAGGTGTAAGTGATTTAGGTGTATGTAGTCGAGGTGTAGGTAGTTTAGATGTATAGTTGAGGTGTAGGTTGTGTAGGAGCAAGTGGCATAGGTGGTATATGTTTAAGTGTATGTAGTCGAGGTGTAGGTAGTTTAGGTGTGTAGTTGAGGTGTAGGTTGTGTAGGTGCATGTGGCGAAGGTGATATATGTTTAGGTGTACGTAGTCGAGGTGTAGGTAGTTTAGGTATGTGTAGTTGAGGTGTAGGTTGTGTAGGTGCATGTGGCGTAGGTGATATATGTTTAGGTGTACGTAGTCGAGGTGTAGGTAGTTTAGGTGTGTAGTTGAGGTGTAGGTGGTGTAGGTGCATGTGGCATAGCTGGTATATGTTGAGGTGTAGGTTGTGCAGGTGCATGTGGAGTAGATGGTATATGTATAATTGTATGTAGTCAAGGTGTAGGTGGTGTAGGTGTGTGTAGTTGAGGTGTAGGTTGTGTAGGTGCATGTGGAGTAGCTGTTATATGTTGAGGTGTAGGTTGTGTAAGTGCATGTGGCGTATCTGGTATATGTTAAGGTGTAGGTTGTGTAGGTGCATGTGGAGTAGATGGTATATGTGTAATTGTATGTAGTCAAGGTGTAGGTGGTTTAGGTGTGTGTAGTTGAGGTGTAGGTTGTGTAGGTGTATGTGGTGTAGCTGGTATATGTTGAGGTGTAGGTTGTGCAGGTGCATGTGGCGTAGCTGGTATACGTTAAGGTGTACAGTAGGTTGTGTAGGTGCATGTGGAGTAGATGGTATATGTGTAATTATATGTAGTCGAGGTGTAGGTGTGTGTAGTTGAGGTGTAGGTTGTGTAAGAGCATGTGGCGTAGCTGGTATATGTTAAGGTGTAGGTTGTGTAGGTGCATGTGGAGTAGATGGTATATGTATAATTGTATGTAGTCAAGGTGTAGGTGGTTTAGGTGTGTGTAGTTGAGGTGTAGGTTGTGTAGGTGCATGTGGCGTAGCTGGTATATATTAAGGTGTAGGTTGGGCAGGTACATGTGGAGTAGATGGTATATGTGTAATTGTATGTAGTCAAGATGTAGGTGGTTTAGGTGTGTGTAGTTGAGGTGTAGGTTGTGTAGGTGCATGTGGCGTAGCTGGTATATGTTAAGGTGTAGGTTGTGTAGGTGCATGTGGCATAGCTGTTATATGTTGAGGTGTAGGTTGTGTAGGTGCATGTGGAGTAGCTGTTATATGTTGAGGTGTAGGTTGAGTAGGTGCATGTGGCGTAGCTGGTATATGTTAAGGTGTAGGTTGTGTAGGTGCATGTGGCATAGCTGTTATATGTTGAGGTGTAGGTTGTGTAGGTACACGTGGAGTAGATGGTATATGTGTAATTGTATGGGGTCAAGTTGTAGGTGGTTTAGGAGTGTGCAGTTGAGGTGTTGGTTGTGTAGGTGCATGTGGCATAGGTGGTACATGTTTAGGTGTATGTAGTAGAGGTGTAAGTAGTTTAGATGTGTGTAGTTGAGGTGTAGGTTGTGTAGGTGCATGTGGCATAGGTGGTATATGTTGAGGTGTATGTAGTCAAGGTGTAAGTAGTTTTGGTGTGTGTAGTTGAGGTGTAGGTTGTGTAGGTGCATGTGGCGTAAGTGATATATGTTTAGGTGTATGTAGTCAAGGTGTAGGGAATTTAGGTATGTGTAGTTGAGGTGTAGGTTGTGTAGGTGCATGTGGAGTAGCTGTTATATGTTGAGGTGTAGGTTGTGTAGGTGCATGTGGCGTAGCTGGTATATGTTAAGGTGTAGGTTGTGTAGGTGCATGTGGAGTAGCTGTTATATGTTGAGGTGTAGGTTGTGTAGGTGCATGTGGAGTAGCTGTTATATGTTGAGGTGTAGGTTGTGTAGGTGCATGTGGCATAGCTGTTATATGTTGAGGTGTAGGTTGTGTAGGTACACATGGAGTAGATGGTATATGTGTAATTGTATGTGGTCAAGGTGTAGGTGGTTTAGGAGTGTGTAGTTGAGGTGTTGGTTGTGTAGGTGCATGAGGCATAGGTGGTACATGTTTAGGTGTATGTAGTAGTGGTGTAAGTAGTTTAGATGTGTGTAGTTGAGGTGTAGGTTGCGTATGTGCATGTGGCATAGGTGGTATATGTTTAGGTGTATGTAGTCAAGGTGTAAGTAGTTTAGGTGTGTGTAGTTGAGGTGTAGGTTGTGTAGGTGCATGTGGTGTAAGTGATATATGTTTAGGTGTATGTAGTCGAGGTGTAGGGAATTTAGGTATGTGTAGTTGAGGTGTAGGTTGTGTAGGTGCATGTGGCATAGGTGGTATATGTTGAGGTGTATGTAGTAGAGGTGTAAGTAGTTTAGGTGAGTGTAGTTGAGGTGTAGGTTGTGTAGGTGCATGTGGCATAGGTGGTACATGTTGAGGTGTATGTAGTAGAGGTGTAAGTAGTTTAGGTGAGTGTAGTTGAGGTGTAGGTTGTGTAGGTGCATGTGGCATAGGTGGTACATGTTTAGGTGTATGTAGTAGAGGTGTAAGTACTTTAGGTGTGTGTAGTTGAGGTGTAGGTTGTGTAGGTGCAAGTGGCATAGGTGGTACATGTTTAGGTGTATGTAGTCGAGGTGTAGGTAGTTTAGGTGTGTGTAGATGAGGTGTAGGTTGTGTAGGTGCATGTGGCATAGGTGGTACATGTTTAGGTGTATGTAGTCGAGGTGTAAGTAGTTTAGGTGTGTGTAGTTGAGGTGTAGGTTGTGTAGGTGCATGTGGCATAGGTGGTACATGTTTAGGTGTATGTAGTCGAGGTGTAGGTAGTTTAGGTGTGTGTAGTTGAGGTGTAGGTTGTGTAGGTGCATGTGGCATAGGTGGTACATGTTTAGGTGTATGTAGTCGAGGTGTAGGTAGTTTAGGTGTGTGTAGTTGAGGTGTAGGTTGTGTAGGTGCATGTGGCATAGGTGGTACATGTTTAGGTGTATGTAGTCGAGGTGTAGGTAGTTTAGGTGTGTGTAGTTGAGGTGTAGGTTGTGTAGGTGCATGTGGCATAGGTGGTACATGTTTAGGTGTATGTAGTCGAGGTGTAGGTAGTTTAGGTGTGTGTAGATGAGGTGTAGGTTGTGTAGGTGCATGTGGCATCGGTGGTACATGTTGAGGTGTATGTAGTCGAGGAGTAAGTAGTTTAGGTGTGTGTAGATGAGGTGTAGGTTGTGTAGGTGCATGTGGCATAGGTGGTACATGTTTAGGTGTATGTAGTCGAGGTGTAGGTAGTTTAGGTGTGTGTAGATGAGGTGTAGGTTGTGTAGGTGCATGTGGCATAGGTGGTATATGATTAGGTGTTTGTAATCGAGGTGTAGGTAATTTAGGTATGTGTAGTTGAGGTCTAGGTTGTGTAGGTGGTATATATGTAGGTGTTTGTAGCAGAGGTGTAGGTGGTTAGGTGTTTGAGTAGTTGAGGTATAGGTTGTGTAGGTGCATGTGGCATAGGTGGTACATGTTTAGGTGTATGTAGTCGAGGTGTAGGTAGTTTAGGTGTGTGTAGATGAGGTGTAGGTTGTGTAGGTGCATGTGGCATCGGTGGTACATGTTGAGGTGTATGTAGTCGAGGAGTAAGTAGTTTAGGTGTGTGTAGATGAGGTGTAGGTTGTGTAGGTGCATGTGGCATAGGTGGTACATGTTTAGGTGTATGTAGTCGAGGTGTAGGTAGTTTAGGTGTGTGTAGATGAGGTGTAGGTTGTGTAGGTGCATGTGGCATAGGTGGTATATGATTAGGTGTTTGTAATCGAGGTGTAGGTAATTTAGGTATGTATAGTTGAGGTCTAGGTTGTGTAGGTGGTATATATGTAGGTGTTTGTAGCAGAGGTGTAGGTGGTTAGGTGTTTGAGTAGTTGAGGTATAGGTTGTGTAGGTGCATGTGGCATAGGTGGTACATGTTTAGGTGTATGTAGTCGAGGTGTAGGTAGTTTAGGTGTGTGTAGATGAGGTGTAGGTTGTGTAGGTGCATGTGGCATCGGTGGTATATGTTGAGGTGTATGTAGTCGAGGAGTAAGTAGTTTAGGTGTGTGTAGATGAGGTGTAGGTTGTGTAGGTGCATGTGGCATAGGTGGTATATGATTAGGTGTTTGTAATCGAGGTGTAGGTAATTTAGGTATGTGTAGTTGAGGTCTAGGTTGTGTAGGTGGTATATATGTAGGTGTTTGTAGCAGAGGTGTAGGTGGTTAGGTGTTTAAGTAGTTGAGGTATAGGTTGTGTAGGTGCATGTGGTGTAGGTGGTATATGTGTAGGTGCATGTAGTCAAGGTGTAGATGGTTTAGGTGTGTAGTTGAGGTGTAGGTTGTGAAGTTGAGGTGTAGATTGTGTAGGTGTAGGTGGTGTAGATGTAGGTGTAGGTGGTGTAGATGTAGGTGTAGGTGTAGGTGGTGTAGATGTAGGTGTTGGTGTAGGTGGTGTAGATGTAGGTGTAGGTAGTGTAAGTGTATATGGTATAGGGGTATGATGTGTAGCCTACCTAAAGATCCAATGTATAAAGATAAAACCCTTTTCCTTACTCGCAAACGTTTGGACCCGATGCAGGTCAACTAGGAGGAGTTTTGTTTATGTGATCATTCATAAATTTTTTAGCGCACAAACAAGGAATGGGAAAATAAACGCACTGGAGTGAACGTTACCAAAATGTTACTAAAAATATGATTTAATCGAATGACATAAAATAGGACTGATAATACATAACACTCACCAACAGCTGTAGTTCACAATACTGTTTTTTTCTTTTTTTTTTACAATGGATGGGACCCTGGAGTTTATTTTATAAAAGTCAAATTCTAAAGAAAATGAATAGGTCAAATATCCAAAACTTACATCTTTATATCAGTATACAAAAATATCCTATTGATCTTTCTATGATATCTTCATTCCCTTCAGAAATATTGCTTTTCTAAGTACTAAAAATATTTTACCACTACTTGGAGTATTTACGAAGTACTGATCTTTGCATGCTAAGGGTAATATTCATATTTTCATGTTAAAAATGGGCTCCAAAATATTTGACATAAAAAATCCCTTTGTTAAGATGCAGCTTTTTAAATTGACGTTAAAACAATTCTGTAAATTCAACCAAGCCCATTTATTTCCAATATTAACAAGGATATTCTGATTATCATTTAATAATAAATTAACTCCAAAATATTTGACAATTTAAAAATCCATCTGTTAGGACCGTTTTTTTTAATTAAATGAATAAACTAATATATAAATGAATAGATATATAATTAAATATATAAATAAATTAAATAAATAAATAAACAAGTAAATTCAACCAAACCTATGTATTTCCAGTAAAAAGGACGTACATGGCAAGCGGGTCAAAAAGACAAAGGAATTTGGAACTGAAATCTGCTGGAAGACGAAAGGCGAATAAAAAGAATTTTACATAAAAGAAAGATACATTTTTGCAAAAAATTCACATCGAATGCGAGTGGGTGATTTGACCTAATTTACGTCAAAGGAAAATACCTGAATTTGCCATAACGAATTTATAGTTTTTAATGATATTCCAAGTAAATAAAAGTAGGATACATGATTTGACGAAATAATTTTTTTTTTCTGCGTGAATCATAACAGTTCACGATTTCACGAAATTAATTCTGTTTATTTTTTATTTATTTTTTTGCTTGGAATTTAAAGTGAAAACAGTATATATATATATATATATATATATATATATATATATATATATATACATATATATATATATGTATGTATATATATAATATATGTATATATGAATATTTATGTATATACATATGTACATATGTATATACGTAAATATATATATATATATATATATATATATATATATAAATGTAAATATGAATATATATGTATATATATGTATGTATATATATGTATGTATATATATATATATATGTATATATATATATACATATATATGTATGCATATATATGTATATATATATATATATATATATATATATATATATATATATATATATATGCATGAATGTATATATATAGATGTATGCATATATATATATATATATATATATATATATATATATATATATATATATATATATATACATATATATATATATATATATGTATGAATGTATATATATAGATGTATATATACATATATATGTGTGTATATATACATATATATACATATATACATATGCAGTATACATAAATATATATATATATATATATATATATATATATATATATATATATATATATATATATATATATATCCCTCTGCCGAAATCACCCCCACCATTTTCATTAGCAAAATAAAGGATTACACAATTTTCTAATAAATAAGTCGAGTGACAATTGGTAATAAACTTCAGTTTCTGCTAAATACTTAGAATCTGTGTATCTTTCAACTAGAATAAACAAGCAATAATTGAAAAATTACCCTTAGTCTGAGTGATAAAGTCGGAAACGAGATCCGGAATTCTAATTTTAGCCAATATTTTAGTTTGTAAAAAAAAGGAGAAAATCTTTTCATGCTCATTATCCTTTCCTTAATGAATTCGCCCTTCTTCAAGAACAGTTTTCAAGGTGCCGTCATAAACAGCGAGCCTTTACTAATTACAACAAATAATAACTTTTTTCTGCATATAAGAAAAAATACATGCAATATAAATTATGTACATAGTTATAAAATCGCAAAATAAAACGGGTTACCCCATGCGTTACATTTATATACTAGAGCGGGCACCCGGTAGAGCACATACCTTTGCCTGTATTATGTTGTATATCAAACGATAGACAATTGAATTATAAACAATTTGGCACTAGTTTCATGTAAATCGGATAGGAATATGGCAAAAAGACGTTTTTGATCTTTTCGTGACCTTGACCAATCACTCCAAAAACCTAATCAAATTGTCCTTAGATCGTGGTCCATCGTCGCACCAAAATCCATGAGATTCTGACAAAAATAGTTTTTGAGTTATGCGAATTTCAAACAAACAAACAGTGGGTAACAAATATACAATCATAAATAAATACACGCCTATCAAAACATAACTTTAGCAACGAAGCTGACGAAGGTAAAAATATAAAGACCTACAGAACTTGGCATTGAAAATACACTTTCAATGTCATCGAGATATATACATAGAATTCATAATATATTTTCCATGAACACGAAAAAAAAAACTTTCATCATCAAAGTTTAATTCATAACAAGACCATCGGAACCCAATAAGCTGATTATATTTACCACAATAAACAGAAAATAACTTTAAAATATTCTATGTATAGCAAAGCATGATTCAGTCATCTTTGGTACAAAACACATCGGATCACCAATGGCAACGATTGCCAAGAATTCTTTTTCTCATCCAAAGAACACCAATTTAAGACGTGTGTTTTAGGGTAAACAAAATAATCGAAAACCACTAGCTATGGTTTCGATTTAACCCCAAAAAACTAATGTAACTAAATTCTTATCCTAATGTATCACACAACATCATCAGAATTATAGATTTGCGTTATCATCTTCAAATTGATAAACGTTCTTATGGCAACACCATGGAGTTGCCAGATGTCTCCTTTTACCTTGCCGGGAGGTGTACGAATATTCGAGATGCCCACTGTGCAATATTACCTGCCGCTTTGCATCGAGTTTGTTAAATAAAGCGTATCCATACCCTCTACATTCTAATACAAAATAACACAAGTACAATGATCAATAATACAGTAGATACCTTGGTCAATGAAGATTGTCAACATTTTAATCAAGTCTACGGAATAAGCTCTCCCTCTTTCATATGTTGACTAGGAATTCATCTATTCCAGTGGTTCTCAACCTTTTACTACCATGCCCCCTCCACAATTATTTTTTTATCGCCACGCCCCCCCCCCCTTGCATATAAAGATAAATTTCACTTGCAGATTTTATATGAAAAAGAATAAAAAAAAGCCTTATGGGTTGTATAGTCAATTTACTAAGTAGGAAATAAAGTGAGATAATTGACATTTTCACTTCTACAGGATAACTTGCTTAACTTATTTAGTGAGATACCTGACACTGCTTCTTGGATACCAGATCTTGAATACGAGGTTTAATGTTAGAGAGTGCACAACGTAAATCATCTTCCACATCCAGGCGGTTTCTGTATTTTGTTTTTATAGCAGTGAGCGTAGAAAATGCAGTTTCACACAGGTACGTTGATCCAAATATTGTTAGAACCCGAAGAGCCTGATGTGAGATCAGAGGGTACACAGAATGGTATTTAATCCAGAGTGTCTCCAAATCCAAATCGTTGAATTCATCCTTAGCTGTGGAATTAAACTTTAACTCAAGAAACTCCTCTTGAATTTCCTCAGCAACATTAGCGAATTCACACTGAAAAGGATTCCTAATGAATTTCCAGGATTCACGCATGTCATCTATGTCTGGAAAGTATTTCGTGAATTCTGCTTTCAAGCTGCTTAGATGAGTGATTATAAGGATCTTTAACTCAGGGTCAAGGTTACCATGAGCGAGCCCAGAATCTAAGTTCCTAAAACTGGCTGCATTTCCCCGCTGAATTAGACATTTCCAGAGGTCGAGTTTGGCCATGAAAGTTCGAATGGTGTCGTGGTGAGAGATGATGTGGATATTTTTCCCTTGTAGTTTAAGGTTCACTGCATTCAAAGATTCAAAAATATCCACCAAGTAAGCTAGAATTATCTGAAAGCTGTCAGACTTGAATTTGTCATGAAGGGCTGCCTTCTGCTGTGAATCTAGAAATATTATTACTTCTTCTCGTAGCTCATAAAGCCTTTCAAGCATGTTTCCTTTTGATAACCATCGTATGTTTGTGTGAAAAAGCAGGGCTTCATGTTCAGAATACATATCCTTACACAATAATTTGAAGAGACGACTGTTTAAGGCTCCAGATTTGATGAAATTTACTACCTTTATAGCCACGTTTAGAACATCCCTCATTTCATCAGGCAAAGTTCTGGATGCTAAAGATTCACGGTGAATTATGCAGTGTGTACTTATTACAGAAGGATTTTTTTCTTTCACCTTTGTGATGAACCCAGAACGCAGGCCAACCATGGCTGGGGCTCCATCAGTACACACCCCTATTAGAGAGTCCCAAGAAAGTTTATTTTCCTTAAAAAAGTCTGATGTAACTTTAAAAATGGCTTCTGCTGTTGTACAACTTTCCATGGGGCAACAAAACAAAATTTCCTCCTTTATATTGTTGCCAGACACAAAACGAGCATACATCAAGAACTGAGCACACTGAGCGATATCGGTCGTTTCATCACACTGGATTGCAAAAACAGGCGAGGCTCTTACTAGTTCGAGTGTTTGTTCTTTGATATCTTGAGACAGTTCATGGATCCTTCTCTGGACTGTATCGTTTGACAGGGAAATTTGGGAAAGCTTATTTGCACTATCTTTACCAAGAATGAGTTGAGCTGCACATAGTATACTTGGCTTTATGAGAGTCTCTCCAATGTTATGGCTCTTCTTGCTCTTTGCAATCAACATGGAAATTTCATAAGAAGCCTCAACAACCTTTGATGATTGTTGTCGAAATACCCCGCTGTCATCCATTTTCACTTGCTTCAAGGTGTGTTTTTTTTGTTTCAAAAAATGCCTTTGGCTTGTCAACTAGACCAGGATGTGCTGTTTGCAAGTGGCGTTCCAAGCGTGAGGGTCGCATTCCATCATTGCTCAGAGTCTTGTAACATATCACGCACTGTGGGACCTCTGTGTCACTCTTTCG
>NC_090759.1:10346973-10496973 GCF_036898095.1 Palaemon carinicauda | reverse complement strand
CTGGGTGATTACTTCACGTGAATTATTCTAAAACCAACCTCTTACTTTGGTTCTTAATCAGGGAAAGCGAGCAAAGTACTGTATCAAGTATTGGGGATCGAAATAACACACACTTTACAAAAATTAATATTTTCTATTAAAAAAAAAAAACAGTTCAAAAGAATTAACACCAAAAATAAATCACTCAAAATTTAAATCTGGACTATACCTGAGACTTATGACAAAATACTTCAGAAAACAATACAAACACTTGTTTCACTAGAAATTTAATTTTATAAAAATTCTTAATTTTGACAATTGATGAAAAAGTTAACACTTTAACACTATGGAAAACAAATCAAATTTACACTTACATATACTTAACTGATACTCTTACGTTCTTTGGCTCACACAAGGTTACTGAACGGTTAAGCAAAGATAAATACACTTCATTGTTTAACCAAAATCTTGGAGGGTCAGTTATAAAAAAATTTATAATACAAAAGGCACTTGCATTAACTCACTTCACTTCCACTAATTTCACAGGGCCAATTACAAATAATCAATATAAAATCTACTGGTAATAATCACTTCCCTTTTCTTCTGCTCATATACAAAAATATCTCAATGTTTCACGAACACTATCCACTTGGGGACAGGGCTTACGGCGCCAAAGTGGAAGAAGGGTACTACCGACACATGGCAAAAGCAATCTCTCAACTAACTCCAACCACCACGTCTTGTAACATTAACAAAAAAAAAATAAAAAGGAAATCTAACTCTGGAATCTTCCTGTACGAAATCCTTTGTGCTCATACCTCGTGTGTGTCATACAGCATACCTTCAGGATTATGTAAGACTCT
Source organism: Palaemon carinicauda (assembly GCF_036898095.1). NCBI lineage: Eukaryota > Metazoa > Arthropoda > Malacostraca > Decapoda > Palaemonidae > Palaemon > Palaemon carinicauda. Next base: position 10,496,131 of record NC_090759.1, on the reverse strand, counting down.
GTTACAAAACTATATAAAATAAAGTTAATTCTTAAAAAATAGCAATAAATACTACGTGAATGGAACTAACCTTACGAGCTGGCTATACCTCTCTTAAATACACAATAAAATATGTAAATATGCTCTATTTTCATGAGGACCAGCTTCGTACAAATAAATATATATATATTTATATATAAATATATATATATATATATATATATATATATATATATATATAGTGTATATATATATATATATATATATATTTATATATATTATACTTATTCTATTCTAAAGAGGCTAGAGAGAAAGATTGATGAAAAGCTGAGATGAAAAAGTGGGATTTCGAAAAGATAGAAGCTGTACTGACCAAATTTCCTTTATAAGACATGTTGTACAACAATGTGTAGAATATAGGAATCCAGAGTTGATAGCAGTTCTGGACTACATAAGACTTTAATAGTGTGTACCGGCTAATTTTGTGGAGAGACCTGCGTCATTATGGAGTTCCTCTTAAATATGTAATTCTGATCAAGTCTGTTACTGTTAGTGGAGTCCTATCAAAGGAATTTCCAGTGAACAGCAGAGTACTCCAAGGGAATGGGTTGTTACGTATATTGTTTACCCTCCTCATGGATTTCATAATGTATAGAACAGTTGGAGATGGTGGAGAAGGATTGGACTGGATTTGTAATAGGAAATCAGCTGACCTAGAGTATGCTGATGACGTTGCCCTTATTAGCAGAACAGCACAGGATTTGCAATGCATGCTTACCATAATGCATGAAATATCTCATGAGGTCGGGCTCAAGATAAATAAAAGAAAGACAAAGATGAACGGAATATGCAAGGGAAGATGAAATATCATTGGAAGAAGAAAGGATTAATGAGGTAGAATCATTTAAATATCTAGGAACTATGATCTCTAATAAAGGGTCTTTAGAATTTTAGTTTAATGAAAGATTCATAAATGCAAATCAGACAATGGCTAGGTTGAATAAAATTTGGAAAATAAATCGCCTGAAATTAATCATAAAAATCAGGCTATATATCAGTTTAGTGAGATCAGTGTTAGGGTACGGACATGCGTCGTGGTATGACAATGAAACAACAGATTTTTTTTAGATTTGGGAACAAAATCCTCGGAAGAATAATGGAAGTTAAATTGCAGGACAGGATTAGAAATGAAACTATAAGATATTTCTCGAGTGCCATATGTGCACGAGATCATAGTGAGGGGCAGATGGAGATGATTTGGTCATGCTCTTACCATTCCCCAAGAGAGATTAGATCACCAAACTTTCAACGGGGATCCACAAGGCATTAGAAAAGTTGTAAGACCAAAATCTACATACTAAGGACTATGATGCGTGAAGTAGGAAATGACGAATGGAGAAGTATTGATTTAAAAGCTCAAGATAGAGAAAACTGGTGAAATCTAACTGAGGCCCTTTGTGTCAATAGGCGTAGGAGGATATGGTGATGATATATATATATATATATATATATATATATATATATATATATATATATATATATATATATATATATATATATATATATTTATATATATACATATACATATATATATATATATATATATATATACATACATATATATATACAATCATATATATATACAATCATATATATACAATATATATATATATATATATACATACATATATATATATACAATCATATATATACAATCATATATATACAATATATATATATATATATATATATATATATAAATATATATATATACATACATATATATATATATATATATATATATATATATATATATATACGCACAAACATATATATACAATATATATATATATATATATATATTGTATTTATATAAATATATATATATACATATATATATATACATATATATATACAATATATTTATATATATATATATATATAAAGATAAATAGAAGAAAGACATATGATGAGAACGGAATATGCAGTGGAAACTATGATCTCTAATACAGTATTTTTAGAATTCAAGTTTAATGAAAGATTGAAAAAATAAACCAGACAATGGCTAGGTTAAGTAAAATTTGGAAATCAAATCACCTGAAATTACATATAAAAATCAGGCTATATAACAGTTAATGAGATTGGTCTTGCTGAATAGCCATGAATAGTGGTATAACAATGAAACAATATTAAAGAGATCTTGCATGTTTTAGAAAAAAGCCCTCAGAAGAATATTGGAAGTTAAATGGCAGGACAGGACTAGAAATGAAACTATAAAAGAGATTACTCGAGTGCCATATGTGTAAAAGATCATGGTTAGGGTTAGATGGAGATGGTTTGGGCATGCTCTTCTCACTCTCCAAGACAGATTAGTTCACCAAACTTTCAAATGGGCCCCACAAGGCACTAGAAGAGATGGAAGACCCAGGCCTACATGCCTGAGGACTATGAAGTGTGAAGTAGATGAAGAATGGAGAAGTATTGATTTAAAAGCTCAAGAGATAAACTGGGGAAATCTAACCAAGGCCCTTTGCATCAATAGGCGTGGGAGATGATGATGACGACGATTTTATTCACATATTTCATTTTTGTATTTAAGAGATGTATAGCCAGCTCGTAAGGTGGGTTCCACTTATGTAGGATTAAGTATAAGTATGTTAATTACATAAGACTTTCGTCATTCATGTAGTTATATTTTCATTCAGCTCTGTATAAGTGTATTTACTTTATTTTTAAAAATTAAATATTTATTTCAAGTAGTTTGGTTACAAAGTCTTATGTAATCTTGTTTAAAAGGTATGCTGTATGACACAAATGCTAGGGATTACATCATGTTTCTACGTGGGTGGTTAGAAGAGGCATGAAGGTTCTACAATAAAGTTATTCTTTTTTCTAATGTTACAAGAGGAAGTGGGCGGAGTTAGCTGAGAGTGTTGGCCTCGTCAGGGGACGATAGTACCATGCTTCCAATGACCAGAATTACAACTGCCAAGTTGGCAACCTTGACGCCGCAGAGTCCATACACCCCTCCTTCGGGAATGATTAGCTGGAAGATTCCAGAATGAATTAGGATGACATATAAAGGGCCTTCCTTCCAATGCATTGGAGAGGGAGATTCAGCCTGACATTCCGAAAGAGCCAACGTCCGACAGTCCTCTCACCAGCATCTATTCAGCCACTAGGGGTTTCCTCTCAAATGTGAATAGTGTTTTCTCTCAAACATGTATAGTGTAGTAGTGTTTGTTAAAACATTTGGTAATTTTTTTTATTTTGAAAGATGTAAAGCGTATTTGTAAGTACAGTTTATATTGTAAAATTAATATTTTTTATGCCTGGCCCTGTGTGATTTGGTTAAAAAGTGAAATGCCCTTATTTTTTGCTTAACCATTCGGTAAGCTTGTGTGAGCCTAAAGGTCGTAAGAGTAACAGTTACGTATATGTACAGGTGTAATTATGGTTTATTTTTGATAGGGTTAAAGTATCATTATTTCATTGTCAAAATTTATTATTTTCATAAATTAATTTCTAGTGAAACAAGTGATTGTATTATTCTTAAAGTGTCATTTTGTCTTAGTCTAAGGTCTAGTAGAGATTTAAATTTTTAGCGATTTATTTTTGGTATCACTGTTGAATTGTTATTTTTATAGAAGATATATATTTTTGTAAAGTGTGTATCATTTCAATCACCAATAATTATTTCAGTGCCTTGCTCGTATCCCCCGACTAAGAACTGAAGTAAGAGGTTGGTTTTAGAATAGTTCCCGTTAAAAGTAAAGTAATCACCCAGGTTTTTTTTTTTAGTGTAACGTAAATAGACTTTTAGATATTCAGTGTTCATATATACTAATGTCTGGGATTTTTGTATTATTCTCAGAGCTCGGAGGCATTCCATTGTGTACCAGATTCTGTAATATAAAGCATGTGAGTTTGGGAGCTTTGGAGTTTACATAATTCGGTAGTAGTAATATGTATTTTTTTCAGCCCAGACCCTGGGATCGAGAGTCTGTTTTAAATATTGGTTATAGCAGGGTCGTGTTTTGATTAAAGGTTTGACCACTTTAGTGTTAATAGGATTCCGTATATTGACAGGATATATCTTTTGGGGAGGTATAATTTTTTTATTAAAGTACAAAATGGCTCAGTTGAATGTACAAGAAATTTTGGAAAACCCAATTGTTCAGGAATTGTTGGAAGCTAATGTAACTAACGCTCAATGGCTAGCTATTTTAATGGCATATGGTGGTCATGCAACTAGTGAAATTATTAAAGCCCAAATCAAGTGTTTAGCCTTAAAAGCATTGATAAACTCAGGAAAGTTGGCAGAAAAAAGATATTGGAGCAGCTTGCGACCTTTTGGAGAGGGCTGAAGCAGAATTCGTAGAAAAGTAAGTGCCAGTTGACACAAATACTGAAAGAATGAAAGCAGAGATGAATGCAGAGGCTGATATTTGACAAATTGCAGCAGAAGAGAATTTGATTAAGTTGAAGATGATGGCAGAACAGGAAGAAAGCAACATGGTCTGGACTTCGGCGCAGAGGGGCTGGCCCTCTGCTGATTCCATTGCAAAGGAGCTTGAAACGAAATGAACAGGACGTGATACCCTGCACGAATCACATAGATTGTCCAGGGTTCAGCCCCGAGCTACATCCACCTCTTCCAGCAGCAATCTAGGCATCCCCCCATTGGTGGATAACCAGGGGGATCGCCTGACCTAGCGTTTACGGCCGAAGCCACTTCTAGGTTGTTTCCCTCCCCGAGAGGTCTTGGAGCCTTTCAGGGCTTCTTAGACACCTTGTCTCTTCCTGCCATCTTGTTCATCAAGGGTTTTGGTTGACTGGTTTGCGGAGGAGCTGGTGGTCTGCAGGGCCGAGATGTCAGGGCCCTATGGAAGGAAGGAGACTTGGTAGGACTTCCTCCATCTCTCCGCAGCCTACTCAATGTCGCTCGGTTCAAACAATGAGGAACCCTCCAGAGAAGAATTCCAGTGTCTTGTGATCTCTTGTTTGGGGCTTGATGATGGAACCTCTCAGCTACCGAGTCCCTGCGCTTCAAGATGATGTTGGCCCACAGGTTCACCACTTGGTGGGCCAGGAACTCGATGGTACAAGTCCTCAAGAGTAAGAAAGTTTCCATCGCTTTCCTGGTGCTTTTTTTTTGGAAAAATCCTCAGTCCGCACCAGGGTCCACACGGATCCTAACCAGAGATCCACTCATAAAGTAGCCTGTATGGCATACTTTGCTACTTTCTCCTGGTTAGGTATTTCTGTGGCCGAGAAAAGGACTTGACCACCGGAAAGCCTCTCCTCCAGAGAGACCCCCTTGGCAGTTCCTCTAGAGAAAAGTGAAGAGGAAGAGCCGGGTGGGGCTCGTCAAGGGCCTCGCAGTATCTCCTCTGCTGGACACCAGGAGGGGGGAGGAGCTTAGAAGACGAGCCCGAACGGAGAGAGGCAATGTACTCTGAGAGCTGTGTGGCAATCTTACGCCAGATACTCTTCAGTCCCTGAGACCAGGGCAAAGCTGCATTGGATTTTGGGGGATTCTGAGTGCCAAAGATAAGATCTAGGACCGTGTCTTGAGGAGCCGTCGCCGGGTCTGCCAACCCACTAAGGGTCCTCAGACAAGCTTGAACTTGACTAAAGGCGTGCTCTGACTCCCTCTGTTCACCTTCCAAAGGACTGGCAGCATGATCTTCGTCATCCACTGCCAAGGCCTCGTCTCGGGATGGGGCGTGGTCGGTACTGAAGAGGCTAAATGATGGTTTGACCCCTTCAGCGATTCTAGGAATCCTCGAGAAGAATTTTGGTAGTGTCTTGGAGTCTTTAGACTCTCCTAGGAGGGAAAAGGGTCTCCAGTACTGAAGGTTTTATTGGTGGAACCTTTTGATGGCCACCCATAGAACCTTCACAGGTTCAGAGGCCGTAACACTGCTGTCTCGTGGGACTTCCTATATAGGGGATGGCCATAAAGAGTATGGCAAAGACACTTACCTGCGGGAGCTTCTTGATTGAGGTGACGAGTGAGCAAGTGGGCGAGGGGAAGAGAAACAGCGACGCTAGTACTTCCCACTCCCCTTTGATATTCTGACTGGGGTCAGCTTGACCCTGGATGATGAGATGTCATCAGAGATTCCTCTTTTCTTCTTCAGGGGAGATGGAAGTGTAGATCTTCACCTTGGATCCGATGACAAGGAAGACTCTTCCAGAGGAATCCTGGGAGTTTCTGCAAGACACGAAGATGGCATACCCAATGCGACAGCCTGGGTAACCGCTCAAAACCACTTGTTGACCAATGGAAGGATTATCTGAGAGTTCCCCTGAAGGGAATGACAAAGCGGGATCCCTCAAAGGGGTCATAATCTCTGAAACGGAAGTCCCAGGAGGCGCAGATTGCTGAACTGTCGGTTTCTTCTTAGAGGAAGGATGTTTCGGGATCTTGAATTCGTAAAAACTGACCTTTTCCTCCTTCCCCAGCGGTCACGCTGTTATGCGTTTGCGGGGAGGGGAACGGGGTGACGGCAAACAGTGATGAGGAACTTTGTCTTTCCTCAGAAAGAGCTGCAGCTCTCAGTGGCGAAGACCTGGAAGGTTGCTTACCCTGATGGTGTTTGCGTTTATCTACCTGGCGAGAAGGATCCTGCTGCTTGGTGGGAGACCACTTAGAAGAGCTAGCCAATGACTGGCGAGTAATGCGTGAGCAATGTCTACTTTTTTCTGACGGTGCACAATGGGAAGGCCGGTGCGTAACCAAAGGTTACTGATGCATTAGCAAGTGATGAAGAGTTAGTGTTGGGCCAACAGCTGAAATCTGATAAGAGGGTGAACGATGGTTCGCAATCGCTGAGTTGGTAATTGGCAAGCCAGGGAATGATGCTCTGGTGAACAGTACATTAACGAGCAGTGCGTTGGTGACCGCTCCATTGGCGATCGGCAAGGTTGACGTGCAGGTGATTGCCGCGTCAAAGGTCGACGATCGGGAGATCGGCGAGCGAGCGATTGATGTGTTGGGAATCAGTGATTGGGAGATCAGCGCACAGGTGCTTGGCGAATAGGCAATCGGATTGTTGGATGTTTGCGATCCGGAGACCGACGCATCGGTGATCAGCGAGTTGGAGAGGGGCAACCAAGTGATAATCGGCGAACAGGAGATCAGCGAGTAGGAGGTTGGTGAGCAAGAGATCGAAAAGCAGGAGAACGTTGAGCAGGAGGTCAGCCAGCAGGCAAACAGCGAGAAGTCAGTCGGCGCGCAGCCAAACGATGAGCTAGAGAAGAGGTGCCCTGTGAGGGGCGAATGACAGATCATAGCCGTCTGACGATTTATTCTCAGAACAGGGGATTGACATAGAGGTCTGAGGACGGATAAGTAGCAAGGTCCCCAGGGGCAGGTGACTGACCACCGCAAACAGGTAAAATATGCTGGGCATTTGCGTTTCTTTACGTTAACATATTTACAAATAACAAGGCCCAGCATTAACATTGTCACCGTGTGTTTATATATTTATTTAGTATTTAGGTTGTTACTATATTTACATCATAATAAGTAACATTTATATGTATATAGGGATTTCCGAGTTAAAGCCGAGTTAAAGACCCAACTGTAATTACCAACGAATTCTTGTTACCGTGATGAAGATTGATTGTGACATCTTGTTTTGGACAGTTGTTTAGTTACTGTTACTCTCTCTTCAGAGGTGAAATGGGGATCAGCAGAAATAACTCGGGAGTGCATTCGTGGTGCTGTTGTGTGGAAGAGGTCGAGATCCCTGCCACCTTGGATTTTATACATCAGCCCTACTTGAAAGTGCTCTTCGTCGGTGTTGGTTGTTTACCATCACCGAAGTATTGGTGCTTGGTGTTTAGTGGTAAATGTTATGGTAATCCCAACATGTGCACTGGTCGCTATGATCGAGAGAGAGTGTTTATTGGCCGGTCGAAGTCACGAAAGCATGTTTGAGGGTTGTGGCCTTATGCACAAGGGATAAGTGACCGACCGCACGGCAGTATCCGCGAGTGTACTTGGTATCTTTTCCCTGTATTTTGGTTATTATTAAATAAGATACCTATTGCTTATATATATATATATATATATATATATATATATATATATATATATATATATATATACAAAATGTAAAATCAGATAGCAATCATTTTTATATTTGTTACGTACGTTATTATTGATGAAATGAACACCGTTCTTACTTATTGATATTTGTTTGACAATTTTTATACTCACGTGACTATTCCATATTATTCACTTTTATTATCAATTAAATGTTATATATCTTTTTGATAATGTTATAATTAAAACTTTAAAAAACTCATATACTTGTTTATCACCACTTCATCTACAACATTTAAAAGACTAAAAGAACCTTCAAATGCTATTGCATAGCTTGTGTTTAATATATATTAATTAGTAAATAGTGCTTGTGACATCTGGTGACCGTGACAGGATGTAGACATTGGTTTAAAAAGATAAATTGTGTTAAAATTGAGTAATCTGAAAATCAGTTGGTAATTATGTCTTCCATCGCAGAATTAACAGCTCTCGGAAAAGAGCTTAGTTATGAAGGCGAAGATCTTAGAAGATTTGTAAGTGATGAGCAAAGTGCTTTAAGAGATATTAGAAATAAGGAACGAGAATTAGAACGTGAAAAACTAGAAGCTGCCTGTGAGGAAAGAGAAAGGGAACGCCAGGAGAAAGAAAAGGAGCGTGAATATGACTGTGAAAAAAGTGAGAGAGATAGAGCTCATGAGATTCGTTTGTATAATATGCAAGAATCTTTGCAAAAACAGGAGATTGAGAAATTGAAATTGCAAAATAAATTCAAGGACTTGCCAGTTAATACTGGAGGTTCTGACACTGAAGGTAACCAGGTAAGAGTAAAAGTTAAAGGTCCTTCTATTCCTGATTTTGATGAAAACAAAGATGATATTGATGCATATCTTAGGAGGTTTGAAATACTTACAGTACGTAGTAACAGAGTTGACTTATCTGGGGAAGCGCTTCCTGAGCAGACGGCTAAACCCATTAGATGTCCACCCTCTATTAAGTGTTATAAATGTGGACAAGTGGGTCATAAGGTTTCAAACTGTCTAGAACATGCAAAGGATCCAAGAAAAATGGTCATGCTGCAGTAGGAGAAGTTGTTTATTGGACCAGAGAGGGCCATAAAGGAAATTTTAAAGATCCTGTTGCGGACATAAATAATGATGTGTTTAAAAATGATCACACTGAGTTGGCAAGTGTTGCTTCTGATATGCCTGTCAAGGAGGGTATTTTATACGGAAACCCAGTGAAAGTTTTGAGGGACACTGGTTGTACAACTGTCGTAACCAGAAAAGACTAAGTGCCTGTTGAACGTTTTACTGGTAAGAGCAGTAGGATTCGATATATGAACAAGAATCTTGCAGAAACTTATCCTTTGGCTGAAGTTTACATTCAATCACCACTCTTGCTGTGTGCATGGAGGACCCTCTTTATGAACTCATTATAGGCAACATCCCTGGAGCAACAAGGTTGGAGGAACCCACATTCGGCGCTATATTAACAAGAGCTGGTGCAAAGAAATCTAAATCTACATTCCAAAAGCTGAAAACGTCAGACTCTAAGATTTCTTGGGACATGGATTCAAAGGAAATCAAGAAAGAGCAAGAGGAGGGTCCAAGCTTAAGATTTCTGCGAGATGATACAAGAACTGGTAAAGCTATTACTAGAGAAGGAAACAGTAAGGCAGTTTTGGAGAGAGGATTGTTGTTCAAAATATATTCAGACCGAGGTATTGAACACAAGCAACTAGTATTACTGTTTAAGCTTCGAGAGGGTGTGATGAGCATGGCACATGAAGGAATACTTGAGGTCATTTGGGTGCTGAGAAGACCTTAGGTAGAATAAGGCAGGAATTTTACTGGCCAGGTATTGGGGCAGCAGTAAAGAGATTCTGTCAGTTGTGTGACATTTGTCAGAAAACTTATCCTTGTGGAAAAGTTGGAAAGGTACCGCTCATTGACACTCCTTTTAAATGAGTTGCTGTTGACTTGATAGGACCTATTTTGCCAAGAAGTAGTTCTGGTAACAAATATATCCTGACCAGGGTTGGTTATGCAACCAGATACCCTGAAGCCATAGCCTTACCATCTATCGAAACTGAGCGTGTAGCTGATGCCTTGTTGAGTTTCTTTTCCAGAGTTGGGATTTCTGAAGAAATGGTGACTGATAGAGGCAGTCAATTTACATCGCAGATGATGGACGAAGTTAGAGGTCTTTTGTCAATCAAGCATCTTCCTACGACCCCTTATCATGCGATGGTGAATGGTCTAGTTGAAAAGTTCAATGGAATGTTGAAATCTATGATTAAAAAGATATGTGCTGAACCACCTACTACTTAGGATGGATACCTGCCGGCAGTTCTCTTTGCATACCGAGTCTCCACAAGCAAGCATGGGGATTTCCCCTTTTAAATTATTATATGGGAGAACGGTGCGTGGCCCTTTAGCTATTCTGAGACATTTGTGGAATAAGGAGAGAAATGAGGAAGAGGTAAGAACTACTTACGATTATGTATTCAACCTCCAAGAAAGATTAGAAGAAACTTGTAAGTTGGCCCAAGAGGAATTGAAGAAGTCGCAAGATAAATATAAATTCCTTTATGATAAAAAGGTTAAAAATAGAACATTTAAAATTGGCAGTGAAGTTCTCTTACTATTACCCAAGGGTAATAATAAATTGTTACTTCAGTGGAAGGGTCCTTTTCCTGTTGTTGGTGTGAGGGGGAAAATGGATTATGAAATTCAAATAAATGGGAAACGGAAACTTAATCATGCTAACTTGCTTAAAGCTTACATTCCTAGGAATAAAAGTTCTGTAGAAGTTCGAGAAAGTGGAGGTACAATTGCAGTGATCGAGGAGGATCCACAGGAGGATTTCTCACCCCTACTAGTGCCTGATACTGGACCTTCACCTACTTAGGAACAAACCAATCTGAATAAGGCTCTCCTTAGCCGCTACAGAGAGGTAATGTCGGACATTCCCGGGCGCACTCACGTGATCAAACACCAAATCAGGTTGGTAAGAGAAAAAATTGTTAAAGTAAAACCCTACAAAATTCCCTATGCTTTAAGCAGAGATGTGAATTCAGAAATAGAATCTATGAAAGCTTTGGATATTATTGAGCCTTCAAGTTCTCCATATTCAGCCCCTATAGTAGTGGTTTCGAAACCTGATAACTCAAAAGCGAATTTGTCCAGACTTTAGAAGACTGAACGCCTTAACTATTTTTTATAGTGAACCTGTGTGTGACCCAGAGCAGATATTTGCCAGCTTAACTGGAAGTATATATTTCTCTAAGATGGATTTATCCCGCGGATATTGGCAAATTCCTCTGGATGAGGATAGTAAACAGTATACTGCATTTCAAACAGATTTAGGACTGTACCAGTTTAAAGTGCTCCCATTTGGACTTGTGAATGTCCCAGCCACTTTCAATAAGATGATGAGAAGTTTATTTGCAGGTTTAGAGGGTGCGAGTTTTTTTCTAGATGATCTGATAATTCATTCAAAAACTTGAGAGGAGCAATTGTATCTTTTGAAAGAAGTTTTGAGTAGACTAAAAAAAATCTGGACTAACAGCTAAACCTACTAAATGTTTCTTTGGTATGTATTCAATTGAATATTTGGGACACATTGTAGGCGAGAATAAAATGTGGCCTACTAAAAATAAAGTGGAGAAAATAGTTGGTGCAAAATATCCGAGGACCAAGAAGGAATTACGTACATTTTTGGGATTATGCGGTTATTATCGCAAATTCATTCCAAATTACTCTACCATCGCGTCCTGTCTTAAAGATCTCACCAAGAAAAATCAGCCTAATGACCTTTTGTGGAAGGAAATGCATGACCGGGTGTTTGTTTCTCTTAAGAACAAAATTGCTGCCGAGCCTATTCTTTTACTTCCAGATTTGCAGGCTGAATTCGTATTACGTACAGATGCTTCGAATGCTGGATTGGGTGCCATACTTCTGCAAGAAGTGGATGGAGTGAAGCGTCCAATTGCTTATGAAAGTAGAAAATTGCTACCGAGGGAAACTAAGTATGATGCCATGGCGAAGGAGTGCCTTGCCATAGTCTGGGGGATTCAGTAGTTCGCAGTCTATTTGTATGGAAGATCCTTCGTTCTGGAGACTGATCACAAGCCCTTGGCTTATCTTCAGACTGCTCGAGAATTAAATCCAAGATTAATAAGATGGTCATTGATTCTACAACCATATCACTTCAATATAAGAGTTATAAAGGGTTCAGAGAATGTTAGAGCTGATTATTTGAGCAAATGTGAAACTGATTTATAAGTTAAGTACAGAAAATTGTTATTTTCTTTTTTTTATGGGGGGAGGTATTGTCACCGTGTGTTTATATATTTGTTTAGTATTTAGGTTGTTACTATATTTACATCATAACAAGTAATGTTTGTATGTATATAGGGATTTCCAAGTTAAAGCCGAGTTAAAGACCCAACTGTAATTACCAATGAATTCTTGTTGCCATAATGAAGATTGGTTGTGATCTTCATTACGCTGCTCGGCGCGTTCGGTTTAATGACTTCCGATCAGAGGGTTCTCATGGCCGCCTGGCACTCTGGGACAAAAACCGTGTCTATGTTTGTTCATAAGCATTGCTATTATCAGCGAATATCTATGACTTATAGTATTGCTATTATCAGCATATGTGATGCAATGCAAGACTCTAACAGCAGTGTTAGTAGCTTGACGTCCAACGCTCTTTGACTTTCCCATGACAAAGGCGAGTGTTCTGGGAACGTCAACAGGAACGCTCGAGAAGACGTCTACTCGGGAGCTAACGCCTCTCGTTTCCTTTCGCCGATCGACATTTCTTCTCCCAGGGGTTGGGGAGCTTGGAAGAGATCTAAGGCTAGGATAACGACGTCCACTGTGCTGAATAAATTCACTGCACTAATTTAGCACTGAAACTGGCACTTATAAACTCTTACACAAAAGATCATAATTAGTCCTGCCCGTTGTGAGAGATCTTACTCTTCTGCCAAGGGCTTGAATGAGAATGCAATATCGTCTCTAGTTCTTGCTATATAAATTGTAACAAAATATTTTTATAAAATATTAAACTGATATTTTCATGTAAAATGATATTTTCATAATAAAATAAACTTTCAAACATACTTACCCGGTGGCCATATAAATATAACCACCGGGTAAGTCTTGTGTTTAAAAATAAATGTTTGAACACACTCACCCGGTAGTTATATATAACCACCGGTAAAGTTAAATGTTATAAATACTTACCCGGTAGTTACATAAAACTACCGGGAAAGCTATATGTTATATGATTAAAAAGAACAGATATAGGAATAACATATAAATATATGTAATCAACCCTTAAAACCTAAGGGTTCCCAAAAATAGTGATTTGTCATGATTAAAAAGAACAAATATAGCAATAACGTATATATATAAATGTAAACAACCCTTAAATCTTAAGAGTTCCCAAAAATAGTGATTTGCTACACTTTACAATTGGAACATATATACAGTATGAATACTAGAATTCCTAAAATCGAAAAGAAAACAAACAACGAAACCAAGACATGTTGGGACTGCGTCGATTGTCATGAGAACTACGCAGCGCAAAATTAAAAATACGCTAGTTCTATTCTATTTAATCTTTGAAAATAGATTGATGATTTAAAGAACGAATACTAAAAGGACAAATATTTTCTTAAAAATTTTTACATTAAAAGTTAAAAACTTATTGGAAGATAGAATTCCTTTTCATTCTTTACAAGAAAACACAAATAAAAGAATTTTGTAAGACACTACGCAGTACTCTGTAGATTACGTCACACGATTGTGACGTCATAGAGTTGGTGGAACGTATCTCCGCCATCATGTTTTAAAAAGTAAGTTCGTTAGTTTTAAAGTAGGAGGAAAAAACTCCCAATCCTACCTCTTTTAAGATATGAACAAAGTTAAAACACTAACACTCAGTAAAAGTAAAACCCAGCCAGCGAAGGCTAAAAGTAAATTGTACATCACCAAGATAACTGTAATATGACAAATTCGGAGATAATTTGTATTTTTCCTAACCATACAAACCTTAGCTATTTACATAGGGTTTCCTTTCGGCGTAGCTGAAATGGCAAGCCATTAGATTTTTAACGAGGGTTAACTACCCCTGCGCTAGTTAGCAGGGGTAGGGGAGGGGTAGCTAGCTACCCCTCCCCCCTCACACACTGGTGAACTGATTCACTTCGCTTAGAGGTAGGACTTGACTTGGGGGACAGGGCGGGCGGGCAAATATGTGTAAATAGCTAAGGTTTGTATGGTTAGGAAAAATACAAATTATCTCCGAATTTGTCATTTGTTCCGTAACCGAAATACAAACCACACTATTTACATAAGGTGACTTACCCCTTAGGAAGGTTGGAAAGTCCCCAGCCATACTGGCTTTGGCTTTACCCGGGGACTCAGAATCCGAGTGAACAGCACTTCGAGAAAAAGAGTCCCTGCACTTCGCAAGTTCCTTGCTCCGCAAGGAGTGTGCGGCCTACATAAGCTTGTGTGTGGAGGGAAGAAGCGTGACTTGTCCTAGGCAGTCGACCTGAAGACTTTTAGATGGAATTCTGGACTAGGACTTTCCCAATACCACCTCGTCAGGGTATGGGGGACGCGACAGTATCATTTTAATACTAGGAACACCAGGAAGCATGGTTTACCTGCAGAGGTTTGAGGTCAGCTATGCAGAGAACCTAGGATGCTGCTTTCCCCAAGAGAGGGGAGGATGAAGAAAGAAGTAAGGGCCAGACATACCTCTTTCAATCATGCAGTCTGACACCGGGTAACAATGCCCCCAACCTTCTGCTACCTGTCCATTACGGAGCCTGAGGTTAGTCCAGCTGTTGTGTAGCCACCACAGGCCGATAGAAAAACGTATCGAGGCTCCTGTGGGTCACGTCCTGCAGGTAGTGAGCTGTGAAGGTCGTCCGACGCTTCCAGACTCCAGTTTGTAGCACCTGCGTCACAGAGTAGTCTTCTTAGAGACGTTGTGATGCCTCTGACATCGTGTGCTCTAAGGCTACATGACGGAGGAGGGTCTGGATTCAGGGCGAGATGGATGGTCCTAGAATCCAAGCTACAAAGGTATTCTTGGTGACCCTCCTCTTCGTCCTTCCTGTGCTCCCAAACAGGGCTGCACGTGAGGACGAACTGCAGCTGTTCTTTAAGATAACACCTCCGACTCCTTGCTGGGCATAGTAGGAGAAGGCCTGGGTCATCTGTTACAGAACGGAGACTCGAAATCCTGAAGGAGTCGAACCGAAGATTTGGGACTCCAAGATCTTGAGTCTAGAAACCGACTCAGGGACGAACCCGAACGTTACCTCTCCCTATCCTCTTGAATGGGCGAAGTCGCATGAGAGACCATGAAGTACGCTGAT
This sequence comes from Palaemon carinicauda, assembly GCF_036898095.1. NCBI lineage: Eukaryota > Metazoa > Arthropoda > Malacostraca > Decapoda > Palaemonidae > Palaemon > Palaemon carinicauda. The sequence goes on along the minus strand of NC_090759.1, from coordinate 10,480,688 downwards.
ACGCTTGGCCGAAGCCAGAGCGAGCCGGAGCACCGTCTTCTAAGTCAGGTGCCTGTCAGATGACTAGCGTAATGGTTCACAGGGAGAAGCATTAAGATCCCTAAGAACCCGAGCCATGTACCATGGAGGAGGTCTCACTTCCGACTGGGTGCAGGTAAGTTCGTAGCTTCGTATGAGCGAAGAAAGATCCAGCGAGGAGGAATTGTCTAACCTCAGAGCCTGAAGGCCAGGCTTGAGGCTGAGCGATAGGCTTTACCGCCGAGAGCAAAAGGCGCAATTCCTCCCGCAGATGGACAATAACTCCGCTAACGCTGGAATAGTGGCATCGAGGGGAGAGATACCTCTCCCACAACACCAACCATAGAAGACTCTACACCTCGCCTGGTGGACCCCTGCGGATGACTTCGCAGGTGTCAAGACATCCGCTCCGCGACCTGTCGCGGAACGCCTCTCTTAGTGAGGAGATGCTGGATGGACTCCAGGCATGGAGCCGAAGCGGAGCTACGGCTTGTGGTAGATGTAGTGGTGTGGTTGCTATAGCTCTTGTCGTGGGGAAAACTCTCGGGAGTTCCATCAAGGGATGCAGAAGGTTCGGAAACCACTCTGCCTGATGCCGTAGCGGAGCTATCAGAGTCATCGACAGGTTGACCGAAAGTCTGGTCTTGTTGAGCCCCCTTTCCCCACAGACCCAACGGTGGCAAGGCGTAGACGTTGATGTTGTCCCACCGATGTGGGAAGACATCTCGGCAGGGTGCCTTGGGGTCCGGGGCTGGGGAGAAGTACAGCGACAGCTTGAAATTCAAAGTCGTCGCAAACAGGACCACAAGGTCCGAGCTTGCTGGCTACTGGGGGTTCCAAAGACTACTCGGTACTCTCTACCTGCGATGCCCTGTTCCGACTGTCGGAGAGCACATTCCTTGTCGGGAATGAAGCGGGCCGATAGTGGTATTGAGCGGACTTCGGCTCATCTCAGTATCTCTACTGTAGGATGGGAAGACTGTTATGATAAAGTACCTCCCCGCTTGATGAAAAGCAACTACCGTGGTGTCGCTCACGGAGTGACTCGCCAGGGCCTGTTGGGACTGTTGACGGCCAGAATATGGCCTTCATCCCTAGCCAATTGATGTGGAGGTACCCTTCTAGCTCTGGCCATAGGCTTGAGATCCTTTGGTTCAGAACGTGCCACCCCCCCCCCCCCCTTTTTTTGACGCGTCCGAGGACAGCATCAAATGCGGAGGAGGGACGAGAAGATCCACTCTCTAGCAAAGGCTTCGTAGGTCAACCACAACTGCAGGATCCCTCGTTCGGCAGGTCTCATAGGACCAGAATGTCTGGGGAATCGTGGTCTTGATTCCACCGGGACTTAGGTCGCCTAAACAGGAGACTCATTCCGAGGCGAGTGTTAGAGACTAGAGGGGTCAAGGAGGAAGGTGACCTAGGAGGCGTAACCAGAAAAGGGCTGGAGACTCTCCTCGCCCGAGGAAAGGTTCTCCAACTCTCCTCCGCCTTGCTATCCTGTCATCTGAAGGGAAGGCTTAACGGAGATTGGAGACTAAAATTAAGCCTAGATATACCAGTTGTTGCGATGGAAACAGAGAAAACTTCTCGAGATTTATCATGATCCTTAGATCTTGGCAAAGTCCCAGAGGCTTGTCTCGGCGTCGAAGAAAGGTCCATACTGAAACCGCCCGGGTAACCAGTCATCCAGAAAGCAAAGGAGGCGGATGCCGCTCCTGTGTGGACATGAGGGTTCGGGATGAACTTCCTGGTGAATGCCTGCGGAGCTGAGGAAAGATCAAAGCACCGCACCTTGAACTGGTATATCTGTTGCCTAGGCTGAATTCCAAGTACTTCCTGTAAAGACGGATGGATTGGGATCTGGAAGTACCTGTCTCTCGGATCCAGTATGTACGTGAAGTCTTGTGGTTTCCCTACAAGTCTGATCGAAACTGTTGTATCATACTGACCGAAGTTTGTATGACAAACTTGTTCAGGGCTAAGAGGACGATGGCGGGTCGCCAGCCTTCAGGCGCTTCTTACAAGAAAGAGTCGTTTGATGAACCTTGGGGGGAGCCGTCGACAACCTTGGAGAGCATCCTTCTAGAGCATGGTCTCGCCCTCTGCCCGAGGGGCTAGCCCCTTTGCCGATCCCATGGCATAGGGGCTCAGCGACACCGGATTCGCTGACAGAGGAGGAAGAGATGCTACGAAACGGGACACGAAACCCCTGGCTGATCATGGAGATCGTTCAGGAATCGGCCCCGAGTTGCTGCCACTTGAAGGCGCAAATTCAGGCATCCCCCCCCACTGGGGGATGCAGGTAGGGGTTGCCAATCCTGGCGTTTGCGGCCTAGGATGCCCCCTCTAAGATTATTGTCCTCCCAGGAGGGCTCCTCGCCCTTCGTCCCCGACAGGAGGGGGGAGGCTGCATAGACACATTGTTTAGCTGCCCGTGCCGGTTCTGATGTCCTAGGCTGAACGAGGCTATAGAAGTTGAGGCGCTGGAGGCTTGTAGGGACTGGAAATAAGCGCCTTGGAGGAGCGAATCGTGATACGATTCTCCCCACCTCTCAGTTGCTTGTTCCTTGTCCTTGGGCTGAAACAAGCCCCTTCCAAGGATGGAAGAGAGTCTGGGTTGCCGAAATCCACGGTAGGGACCAACGAGAGAAAAACCTCTCGGTCACTGCATCTCAATGCTTCAACATCGAGTTTGTCCCCAAGTTCGACACTTGGTGTTGGGAAACGAAAGGTGCACGTGTCCGAGAGGAGGAAAGTTCCATAACCTTCCCGGAGCTTCCTTGTATAAAACCTCGGGTCGCAACCGGATGGCCAGAGACTCAAGCTCGACGACCAGCCACGAGATGGCCTGCTTGGCACCCTTCGCGGCTTCCTCCTGGTTCAAGATTCCCGAAGATGAAAATGTCACCTGCCCGGCGGAGAGTTTCTCGAGGGAAAAACCCCGGAAGGTCCGTTGCACGGAATGGTGGAGAGGAAGAGCTAAATCAGGCTACCCCATGATCTCGAAGTATTCCCGCTGTTGACAACTGACAAAGGCAGTGTCAGCAGCCACCGTTGGAGGGAAGGGATAGGGCGATCCTGAGGAGAGGGATGATGGGGCCTGCCTGAAGAGGGAGAAGAATGTTACCCAGACTCTTCTGAAGATTCTTCATAGTTTGTACATGTCATGCTCTGCGCTTACGAGGTGAAGATCGTGACTATGATGATCCGAAAGTACGTGCTCCAGAAACACTCGCCAGGTTGCCCGTAGTGCGAAAACCCGACGGGAATCGCGGTCGAAATCGCCCTTGGCGCTCGCGCGATGGTACAATCGTTGGTTCGCGCGCGGGCGAACATGTGTGCCCATGCGCGTGGGCGCACGGGCACGTGGGCGCGATTGGCGAGCAATGGTTCATTGCGGGAGATGGCGCGTCGGCGAGCGATGGCGCGTTGGCGAGCGATGGCGCGTTGGCGAGCGATGGTGCGTAGCGACCGATCGCGTACAGGAGAGTCAACGCGTGGCCGCATACGACGATCTGAAGCGTGGACACGTTGGCGCGTTGAAAACGCTAGCGGGCCGGCGAAGAATCGCGCGTGATTGCAAGGAGATCGCCGGCGCGTAGGAGATCGATGGAGCGCGGTTGCGCGGCCGGAAGATATCAGCGAGGGGCAGAACCAGATGGTGAGGTTGCGCATAATAGCGAACGCTCGTGGGCGAGTACAGAAGACTTCTCGTGGGCGCGCGGGCGCTCAGAGACTCGGTCAAATCTAAAGCACAGAAGATCGTCGGCGAGGCGGTGAAGGAAGCAAGACTTTCGCCTCCACCCACATCTGTAAGCTCGTGGAGAACGCTGGTGCGCCTTGTGCACATCAGGAAAAGGGCGAGCAGATGTGCGCTGGCGAGAAGGCGAACGAGGGTGTAAAAAGAAGGAACAATCTCCTTGCCTGTGTCTAGATCCAAAGATCGTGGGCGCGAGGACGAACGTTGGCGCGCATTGCGCACATTAGAAAAGGGAGCGCAGATGTGTGCTGGCGCGCAGGTGATCGTGGGCGTACAGGAGACCGTTGGCGCCCAAGGCGCATAGCAGGAAAGGGCGTCCAGAAGTGCGCTGGTGAGCTGAAGAGGGCTGGCGTACAGAAGGACTCCGAGGCGCAGGTGAGCGCTGGCGATCAGGAGATCTACGGCGAGACTCAGCTACAGGAGATCACAGGAGAGCGCGAGAGCGCTGCGCAGGAAAACAGGGGGCGCGCAGGTAAAACCTGGCACTTAAGGGACTTACCCACAATGTGGAGTAAGCCCTTGGCCCCGAAGGGACCGGTGCTCGTAGGAAACGAGGTACGTTGGCGCCCACAGCGCATCTGCGTCCAGGAGAAGGTCTGGCAGGAGGATCCTCTGCGGGGAGGGTGAAGATGAAGACGACCACAGGCAGGAGCACCATCATCAGACCTCCGAAGAGGAGTCTCTGTAGTGAACTCCCCCAAGGGGGAGAAGCACTCGCAGGAGAGACCGTGGCATCAGCTGCCCCCGAAGGAGACTGAGCCCTCAGCAACAACAGCAGAAGGAGACCTCCGAAGAAGAGGCTCTGTGGTGAACTTTCCCCCCCGGGGAAGAAACACTCGCAGGAGAGATCGTAGGGCTCAGCTGTCCCCCGAAGGGGACTGAGCCTTCAGCAACAACAGCAGAAGGAGTCCTCCGAAGAGGAGTCTCTATGAGTGTCCTCTCCCGCGAACGAGAGAGGAAAACTTCGTAGAAGAGACTGAAGATGGAGCCCAAGGGCCGAAGGGTCAGCCAGTGACCTAGGAGCCAACCTCCGAAGAGGCGCTCCTGCAGCTGCTCAGCCCCTTGAGCGTAGCTGCAGGTGAGACCGCTCAGCACCAAGAGCATAGTCGCACAAAAACTATGGTCCGAAAAGTAACCGCTCAGCCCCTTGAGCAAGGATACAAAAGCGGTCGCTCAGCACCAAGAGCAAAACCGCCGGAGGACCAGGAACATATAATAATTATTAAAGGTAAGAGAAGTTTCCCCCGAAAGGAAAAGAAACTCAAACCTGGGCAGGTAACCTCCCTCGGAAGGGAAGGTACCCACCCAAGGAGGCGAACCTCCTGAGAGTTCTAACATGAACTGAAGAGCTGTCGGGTGCCTCGGGAAAACTACCAGGAGAAGGCGACACGCCCCTGAAGAAGTCCTATAGAGGAGGCAGCAACAGCCGACTCCCCGAGTCCCAACAAGACAGCTCTGCTTCGTTGTCACATTAGGCAAACGGAAAACAGATCGTTAACTGTGAAAATAAAAAGTAATTAGTTAACATTCATTCCCCCGGGAAGACTCCGAAGAGGAAACCCGAGGGAAAAGAACACAAGAATTACATAACAGGCAAGAGCCCCACCCCCACCTACACTCACAGGAAGGGGGAAGGGCGAGAACTGTAACCAAAGCCGAATTATAACAGTTATAAAAATGCAATTCATAAAGGAATGTTCACTAAAAGTAAGAACACCCCCCCGAAGGGAAACGTTCTAAAAAGCTGAAAAGTTAACAAATACAATTAGCTTTAATAATAAAAAAATAATTGAGATAAAAAGTACTGCGTAGCAACTCCACCCGAAAGGAGGAGCTATCGTAGAAAACGTAGTAGAAGGTGAACGACCTCCAGAGAGAGAGAGAGAGAGACCGTAGTTAAACTACACTCTCGCGATCCTACGCTGAACCCCACCTTCCCCGTAGGAAAAGAGGAGTAGCGGAGAACAGAATAATAAGTCCAGCGATGACGACTCCCCACGGCGCCCGTGGAAGGAGGCGACCGAAGAACCAAAGAAGAGATCGCGGCCCATGAAAATACATCGTAGTGGCCTGACTGCCGGCGGCCACATGGTGATATCGTACACACACACACACACAGCACGAACACTGAAAAGGAAACTTACTGATTTCTATACTCAAATATATACATAAACATAAAAATATGTTTACATATATACATGAGTAAAGAAAGTAAGTAATTAAGTAAAGACAAAACAATAAATGGCTGCCATGCGAGGACGGGAACAGAGACATCCGTTCATCGTCCGAGCCATAAGCGAAGTGAATCAGTTCACCAGTGTGTGAGGGGGGAGGGGTAACTAACAACCGCTCCCCTACCCCTGCTAACTAGCGCAGGGGTAGTTAACCCTCGTTAAAAATCTAATGGCTCGCCATTTCAGCTACGCCGAAAGCAATACCCTATGTAAATAGCGTGGTTTGTATTTCGGTTACGGAACAAACACAGGTTACAGCGAGTGAAAAATCCAACAATGTTGCCGCTACGGCAGCAGAGAAGATATGAGGGAACAGAGGATGGTTCTGAGGTACCTCGCTAGGGCGCACTGGTAGTACACCTGGCTATCCAATCGGCGATTGGCGCGAGTTTTGAATTTTCTGCCGTGACGTCAGAGACGTAAGCTATATATATAACTACCAGGTAAGTCTTATGTTTAAAATTTAAAAATATTCAGTAACCCCATTTCTTTATTAGTAAGGTTTTTCCTGTGTTATTCTATAATAATATCAGGTACAAAACCTAACAAACCCACCTAACCTAATCTAGTAGTTACCAGGTCACAACCCCTAGCAGAGGGGTGAGCACCCGGACCCCTTTCGCAGGTCGCAAAGCGTAATTTAGTACTATTGAGATTTCTAAAAGGGTAGAGAACCTAACAAACCCGCCTAACTTAACCCATTAGTTCCCAGGTCACAAGCCCTAGCTGAGGGGACAAGCCCACCAGACACCCCTTCCCAAGTCACAACACCTTACATTATGATAAAGTAAATCACAAATAATTCCTTACCTTATGATTGACACCTACGTCTCCTTTTTGTCTTGGCAATCTTTACAGAAGTGTTGTATTAGTCAAGTTTGTCCCGTGTATTTCTTTAACTATACCAAATTTCAAAATAGATTGTACTTTCCTCTTGTCCTTTCGTCACTACGGGCATTCCTGTTTAGTTGATCCTACAAATAGCTTCACAGCACTCGCATCACTTTTCCTCAAGAATTAAATCATGTCTTTGGGCATATTCAACCACTAGTTCAATACCACTACTAGAAAAATAATGATAAACGGATATTCTTCATAACCAACATTGCACTGCTCACAATCAGTAGGAATTGGGTTTTTTTCAAAATCAACACCCGGAGGGCCAGCCACTGCCTTTGCTATAGCTACAACATAGCAAAATGCCGGTTTTCCTTCAATTAGTTGAAGTATTCAGTCAACCACGGGTACCAGTGTAAGTTAAGGCAACTTTATTACTCATCAGAAATCCTAGTAAAACTTGGTTTTCAACTGACATCATTCGTAATTGGTTATGAAACCAATACATAATAATGATGTCGCAGCTCTCAGCTAGTAAACATTGCCGTATAGGAAACATCTCTCCCGACTTAAGAAAAATTTTATATAAAAACTTATCAACAAGACAAATTCGAAGATAATTTGTATTTTTCCTAACCATACAAACCTTAGCTATTTACATAGGGTTTACTTTCGGCGTAGCTGAAGTGACGAGCAATTAGATTTTAACGAGGGTTAAACTACCCCCGCCCTAGTTAGCAAAGGGGTAGGGGAGGGGTAGCTAGCTACCCTTCCCCCTCCACACACCGGTGAGCTGCCTCACTTCACTTAGAGGTAGGACTTGTCTTGGGGGACAGGGCTGGTGGGCAAATATGTGTAAATAGCTAAGGTTTGTATGGTTAGGAAAAATACAAATTATCTTCGAATTTGTCATTTGTTCCGTAACCGAAATACAAACCACGCTATTTACATAGGGTGACTTACCCTTAGGCAGGGTAGAAAGTCCCCAGCCTTACTGGCTTTGGCTTACCCGGGGACTCAGAATCCGAGTGCGCAGCACTTCGAGAAAAAGAGTCCCTGCACCTCACAAGTTTATTGCTACGCAAGAAAAGAGCGGCCTACATAAGTTGTGTGTGGAGAGATGAAGTGTGACTCGTACTAGGAAGTTGACCTGAAATCCTTTAAATGGAATTCTAGGCTTGGACGTCCCCATACCAACTCGTCAGGGTATGGGGGACGCGACAGTATTGTACTTAATACTAGGAACACAAGGAAGCATGGTTTACCTGCAGAGGTTTGAGGTCAGCTATGCAGAGACCCAGGATGCTGCATTCCCCTAGAGAGGGGAGGATGAAGAAAGAAGTAAGGGCCAGACATACTCTTTCATTCACGCAGACTAAAACCGGGTAACAGTGCCCCCAACCTTCTGCTACCTGTCCATTAAGGAGCCTGAGGTTAGACCAGCTGTTGTGCAGCCACCACAGGGCCAATAGAAAAAGTATCGAGGCTCCTGTGGGTCACGTCCTGCAGGTAGTGGGCTGTGAAGGTCGTCTGACGCTTCCAGACTCCAGCTTGTAGAACCTGCATCACAGAGACGTTTCTCTTGATGGCCAGGGACGTAGCGATGCCCCTGACATCATGTGCCCTAGGGCAACGTGACAGAGGAGGGTCTGGATTCAAGGCATGATGGATGGTCCGTCGAATCCAGGCTGAGATGGTGTTCTTAGTGACCCTCCTCTTCGTCCTACCCGTGCTCACAAACAGGGCTTGCACGCGGGGACGGACGGCCGCCGTTCTCTTCAGATAACGTCTCAGACTTCTTACTGGGCAGAGTAGCAGGTGATCTGGGTCATCTGTTACGGAGCGGAGACTCACAACCCTGAAGGAGTCGAACCGTGGGTCCAGAACTCCAGGGTTCTGAGTCTTGGCAACAAACTCAGGGACGAACTTGAACGTTACCTCTCCCCATCCCCTTGAATGGGCGATGTCGTATGAGAGACCATGAAGTTCACTGACTCGCTTGGCCGAAGCCAGAGCGAGCAGGAATACCGTCTTCCAAGTCAGGTGTTGGTCAGAGGCCTGGCGTAATGGTTCGAACGGAGGTCTCTTCAGAGCCCTGAGGACCCGAACCACGTTCCAAGGAGGCGGTCTCACTTCCGACTGAGGGTAGGTAAGCTCGTAGCTACGTATGAGTAAGGAAAGTTCCAGTGAGGAGGAAATGTCTATTCCTTTCAGCCTGAAGGCAAGGCTTAAGGCTGAGAGATAGCCTTTCACCGCCGAGACCGAAAGGCGCATTTCCTCCCACACATAAACGAGGAACTCCGCTATTGCTGGAATAGAGGCATCGAGGGGAGAGATACCCCTCCCACGACACCAACCACAGAACTCTCTCCACTTTGCCTGGTAGACCTCTGCGGATGACTTTCGCAGGTGTCGAGACATCCTTTCCGCAACTTGTTACGAAAAGCCTCTCTCAGTGAGGAGACACTGGATAGTCTCCAGGCGTGAAGCCGAAGTGATGCTACGGCTTTGTGGAAGATGTTGCAATGTGGTTGTCTGAGTTGCTCGTGTCGTGGGGGAAGCTCTCTCGGGGTTGCGTCAGGAGCTGCAGAAGGTCCGGAAACCACTCTCCATGATGCCATAGCGGAGCTATTAAGGTCATCGACAGATTGACCGATAGTCTGGTCTTGTTGAGCACCCTTCTCATCAGACAGAACGGTAGGAAGGCGTACACGTCGATGTTGTCCCACCGTTGTTGGAAGGCATCTTGCCAGAGTGTCTTGGGGTCCGGGACTGGGGAGCAGTACAGCGGCAGCTTGAAATTCAAGGCTGTCGCAAACAAGTCCACTGTCTGGGAACCCCACAAAGTCAGGACTTTGTTGGCTACCTGAGGATCCAAAGACCACTCGGTACTCACTATCTGCGAAGCTCTGCTCAGATTGTCGGTGAGCACATTCCTTTTCCCAGAAATGAAGCGAGCTAATAGACGTATCGAGTGGACTTCGGTCTATCTTGGTATTTCTACTGCAAGATGGGATAGCTGTTGAGAAAAGGTACCTCCCTGCTTGTTGATATAAGCCACTACTGTGGTGTTGTCGCTCATCACCACCACAGAGTGGCCCGCCAGGGTCTGTTGGAACTGTTGAAGGGCCAGAGAAATGGCCTTCAGCTCTAGCAGGTTGATGTGGAGGTACTTTTCTGATTCTGACCATAGATCTGAGGTCCTCTGGTTTAGAACATGGGCCCCCCCCCCCCCCCCTTCTTTTGACGCGTCCGAAAATAGCATCAAATCCGGGGGAAGGACGAGAAGATCCACTCCCTTTCGAAGGTTGTCGTCGGTCAGCCACCACTGCAGGTCCGTCCGTTCCGCAGGTCCTATCGAGACCAGGAAATCCGGGAATCGATGCCTTGATCCCACCGGGACTTGAGCCGCCACTGCAGGGATCTCATCCTGAGGCGGCCGTTGGGAACTAGACGGGTCAAGGAGGCTAGGTGACCTAAAAGACGTAACCACGATTGGGCTGGAAGATCTCGACTGAGGAAAGGCTTTGCAACCCTCCTCAGCCTTGCTATCCTGTCGTCTGATGGAAAGGCTCTGTGGAGATCGGTGTCTAATATCATGCCTAGATATACCAGTCGTTGTGTTGGGAGCAGAGAGGACTTCACGAGATTTACCATGATGCCTATATCTTGGCAAATTCCCAGAAGTCTGTCTCGGTGTCGAAGAAGGGTCGACTCCGAGTCTGCAAGGATCAGCCAGTCGTCCAGATAACGGAGGAGACGGATGCCGTTCCTGTGCGCCACGAAGATATCAGTGTGAACACTCTGGTGAACACCTGAGGTGCTGTGGAGAGACCGAAACACAGCACCTTGAACTGGTAGATCTTGTTGTCTAGGCTGAAACGTAGGTACTTCTTGGAAGACGGATGGATTGGGATCTGGAAGTACGCGTCCTTCAGATCCAGCGTGTACATGAAGTCTTGCGGTCTCACTGCACAGACCGTGTCTGCTGTCTCCATGCTAAACAAAGTTTACTTGACAAACTTGTTCAGGGCTGAGAGGTCGATGACGGGTCTCCAGACTCCAGACGCCTTCTTTACAAGAAAGAGTCGACTGAAGAAGCCTGGGGAGCCGTCCACGACCTCCTGGAGAGCATCCTTCTAGAGCATGGTTTCGACTTCTGCCCGAAGGGCTAGCCCCTTTGCCGATGCCGTGGCATAGGAGCTCAACGACACTGGATTCGCTGTCAGGGGAGGTTGAGATGAAATGAACGGGACGCGATATCCTTGTCCGACCACAGAGGTTGTCCAGGAATCGGCACCGAGTTGCTGCCACCTGAGCACGCAACTTCGTAGGCATCCCCCAAAGGTGGACATGCAGGGGATTGCCAATCCTAGCGCTTGCGGCCTCGGCCGCTCCTTCTAGGATTTTTGCCTCCCCTGGAGGACTTTGCGCCCTTCTTGTCTTTGACAGGAAAGGGCTGCGGTTTAGACACCTTGGTCTTAGCTGCCGGAGCCTGCTTCGGTGTCCTGTGAGGCTGCTGTTGTTGTTGAGGAGCTGGAGGCTTGTAGGGCCGAGATGTAAGGGTCTTCTGGAGGAGCGAATCTTGACTCCTCTTCCTCCACCTCTCAGCTGTCCGTTCTACGTCCTTGGGCTCAAACAGGTTTCCTCCAAGAATGGAGGAATGTCTGAGCTTGCTGACATCTATAGCGGGGACCTTCGGGTGGAACCTCTCGGTCACCGTGTCACGGCGCTTGAGAATCAAGTTAGCCCACAGGTTAGTGACCTGGTGAGCTAAAAACTCAATAGAGCGCGTTCCCAAGAGGATGAAGGTCTCCAGGGCCTTCCTATTGCTCTCCTTGGACAAGTCCTCAGAGCGCAATAGGATGCCCAGAGACCCTAGCCAGACATCCAGCCACGAAGTGGCCTGCATGGCACACTTCGCGACCTTCTCCTGGCTCAGGACCTCCGACGCTGTGAATGTCACCTGCCGGGCATTGAGTTTCTCTACAGAGAGACCCCTGGTGAGCTCTTCCACGAAGTGGTGGAGGGGAAGAGCTAAACAAGGCTCCTCCATGATCTCGAAGTACCTCCTCTGCTACACGCGAGGAGGTGGGAGGAGCTTGTTCCCAGCAGAAGAACGGCTGGAAGAGGCAAGCTCGGAAAGCTGGCCCTCGACCTTGTCCCTGGCGCTCTTCCCCCCTTGGGACCAGGGCAGGGCTGCACTGGTCTTGGGGGGCTTCTGAATGCCATAAACCTGGTCCAGGACCATATCCTTGCCTTCGCGAGGGGCGGTCTCGGGATCCTTGAAACTATTGAGTTGCCTCATTAGTCCAAGGACCTGCCAGAAGGCATGCTCCAATTTGCGCTGCTCTCCTCCTTGTGGACTGGCAGCTAAGTCTCCTGTCCCCATTGGCTCTTCATGGGGGGACACGCGGACGTTCTCCCGGGGAAGGGTTGGCTCTGGATGAAACCTCGACGATGATTTGGATAACGTCTTGGAGTCCTTGGGCTCCCTCCTGGGAGGGTTACAGGACTCCAGCAAAGTGGTCTGGAAGGTCCCTCCTACGCAAGACGTTTCTCTTCCTTGAAGTGGGGTTCCTCCCATTGGTGCCGTAGGAGAGTGTCTCACCTCACTGGATTCTCCCGAGGATGAGAATGATTCGTCCATAGGAGAAGGAGAAAACGTCTGCGAGGGGGAAGGGGCCTTCCCGACGGACCTCTTGGAAGCAAGCTTAACCCTGGGAGAAGTCACCGCAAAATCCACTCCTCTCCTTCTCTTCAGTGGGGGCGAGGGAGCCTTTGGTTTCAGTCCCAGATCAGCGAGGGCTGGCTTCATAGCCTGCACCACCGCTTTCATCAGGGAACCGAACCAAGGCTGGCGGCTGACTGACGCAGTGTCAGCGACCCCCGCTGGAGGGAAGGGGATCGGTTGATCCTTCGAAGTGGATATTACAGGGCCTGCCTGAAAAGAAGAAAGGGAAGAAATGGAGTTTTTATGATAAAACAAAGTTTTATGAATACTTACCTGGCAGTTATATATATATAGCTGAGTCTCCGACTGCCGCAGAATTTAATCGAAAATCGCGGCAACCGCCTTGTGGTGGTTGTGTGGTTAGATGGTTAACAACCCTTACAGGGTGGTACTTGGAATCATTCCCGTTTTCTGTTCCTCAGATTATCTTTGCCCGACCTGTCTCCTGAGGGGAGGTGGGTGGGGTTTAAAATATATATATAACTGCCAGGTAAGTATTCATAAAACTTTGTTTTATCATAAAAACTCCATTTTTATGCATAGAACTTACCTGGCAGTTATATATATATAGCTGATTCACACATTTGGAGGAGGGAAACAGACAGAAAAAACATAATTGGGGAAACAACAAGAGTTGTAGGAGAACAAACACCTTGATTCCTTACCTGCTAAGGTAGCTGACTTCAAAGGTAACTGCCTCTAGAGTCGCTTTCCCTTAGGAGTGTTCAGCCAGGAGTAGACCTGCTACGCTGCAAACAACTCAATCGAGTCTGTCAAAGGGGTAGGACCAACAACTTGACTAGACTTCAGAAAACTACCTTCCCATATAAAAAACCTGCAACCTTACTAAAGCTAACCATCTAACCTTGCAGAAATAGATATAAACTATCTATCTGGACTGAGGGAACCATACCACAGGACGAGGACCTCAGACAACCATAAAAAACACAAACCCATATACAAGTACATAAACTAAGGTTGAGTGGGGGTAGTAACTCCTTTGCCTAATACAGAAGCCGCAGCTACGTATGGGCCCAAGGTATAACACTTGTCATAGTCCACTCTTACCTCTCTGAGGTAATGAGAAGCGAAGACAGAGTTGCTCCTCCAGAACGTTGCGTCCATGATCTGCTTAACTGACATATTTTTCCGGTATGCCAGCGAAGCAGCAATGGCCCTTACTTCGTGAGCCCGTACTTTTAACAGGGCGAAGTTTTCTTCCTCACAAAAGAGGTGGGCTTCCCTAATAGTTTCCCTCAGGAAAAAGGACAAAGCATTCTTTGACAGGGGTTTTTCAGGATCCTTCACTGAACACCATAAGGAGTTGGAAGCACCCCTCACGCCCTTAGTGTGGGCCAAATAAGCCTTGAGAGCCCTAACCGGGCAGAGGAGGCTTTCCTGTTCCTGACCTACTAGATTCGTGAGGTTAGGGACTTCAAAAGTCCTAGGCCAGGGTTTCGAAGGGTTCTCATTCTTGGCGAGAAAGTCGAACCTCAAGGAACAAACCGCTCCATTAAGGGTGAAGCCTACACGCTTCTCGATTGCCTGGACCTCGCTGATCCTCCTGGCAGTCGCTAGAGACAAAAGGAAGAGGGTTTTCTTAGTCACATCTCGCAGAGAAGCTTGCGAGATAGGCTCAAACTTCCTGGAGCACAAAAACTTAAGCACCACATCCAGGTTCCAAGAAGGGGGTCTTAAGTGCACCTGCTTCGTTGTCTCAAAAGACCTAATGAGGTCCTGCAAGTCCTTATTCTGAGATAACTCTAAGCCTCTATGCCTAAAGACGGTTGAGAGCATGCTCCTGTATCCTTTAATGGTAGATACAGCCAGCTTAGCATCCTGCCTGAGGTACAAAAGAAAGTCTGCAATCTGGCTTAGAGAGGTAGAGGACGAGGAAACCTTGCGCCTCCTGCACCAAGCTCTAAAGGTCTCCCACTTTGACTGGTAGACTCTTTGTGAAGAGATCCTCCTTGCCCTGGCAATAGCTTTCGCCGCTTGTGCCGAAAAGCCTCGAGATCTAACGAGCTTCTCGACAGTCTGAAGGCAGTCAGATTGAGAGCGAGGGGGTTTTGGTGAAATCTCTCGAAGTGGGGTTGTCTGAGAAGATCTGGACTTGCCGGGAGTCTTCTTGGAAAGTCCATCAGCAACCCTACCACTTCGGTGAACCATTCCCTCGCAGGCCAGAATGGAGCCACTAGGATCATTCGTCCCGAATCGAGGAGAGCGAACTTCCTGACAACCAGATTGATGATCTTGAACGGGGGAAAGGCATACATGTCCAGCCCCGTCCAATCCATCAAGAAGGCGTCCACTGCAACAGCTTCCTCGTCCGGGACTAGGGAGCAGTAGTTGGGGATCCTCTTGTTTAGACCGGAGGCGAAAAGGTCTATTACTGGTCTGCCCCACAACTTCCAGAGGCTCCGACAGACATGCGGGTTGAGAGTCCACTCTGTAGGAAGGACCTGTCCCCTCCTGCTGAGCATGTCTGCCCTGATGCTTCTCTGCCCTTGAACAAACCTTGTCAACAGCTGGGTCTCGTTCTCGTTCGCCCAGAGGAGAAGCTCTCTCGCAGTTGAGAACAGAGAGAGGGAGTGAGTTCCCCCTTGCTTCCTTATGTACGTGAGAGCTGTGGTGTTGTCGGAATTGATCTCCACAGTCTTTCCCGACACCGAGGTTTTGAAGGCCTTGAGCCCTAACAAAATGGCCATCAATTCCTTCCTGTTGATATGCCAACTGACCTGACTCCCTTCCCAAATACCTGAGACCTCTTTGTTCCCTAGTGTTGCTCCCCAGCCTGACTCGGACGCATCTGAGAATAACACTAGGTCGGGGTTCTTCTTGAACAAGGAGATCCCTTTTCCCAACAGAGCTGGGTCCAGCCACCACATTAAAAGATCCTTGATCTCTGTCGGAATGGGAAAAGAAAAAGTGTCCCCCTGGATCTTTCTGTTCCAAACCTTTGCGAGGAAGTGTTGCAGAGGCCTTAGGTGCAGTCTCCCCAAAGGGACAAACTGCTCCAGGGAGGATAGAGTTCCCACCAGACTCATCCACTCCTTCGCTGAGCATTCCTGCTTCCTCAAAAAGTCTTTGACTTTGTCCAGGCACCTGGTCTGCCTCTCCTGGGAGGGAGAAGCCTGAAAAAGAACTGAATTCAGAACTATCCCCAAATAGAGAATAGTCTGATTCGGCTCGGTCTGAGACTTCCCCCAGTTGACGATGAGTCCCAGGTCCTGAGTGATCGTATAAGTTTTCATTAGGTCCTCCAGACATTTCTCTTTCGACTGTGACCGGATCAACCAGTCGTCTAGATAGAAGGAGACCCTTATCCCCTCCTGGTGTAACCAGCCTGCCACATTCGCCATTAGTCTGGTGAAAACTTGGGGAGCTGTGCTGAGACCGAAGCAAAGTGCCCTGAACTGGAAGCACTTGCCCTGGAACACAAACCTCAGATATCTCCTCGAAGACGGATGAATGGTGACGTGAAAATAAGCGTCCTGCAGGTCGAGAGAAACCATCCATGGAGAACTTTGTTTTCTCCACGAAGGCGTTCAGAGAGCTGACATCTAGGACTGGTCTCCATCCACCCGAGTTCTTGGGAACCAGAAACAGGCGATTGTAAAAGCCTGGGAAGGCGAGGTCTTGAACTGGCTCTATTGCTCCCTTGACCAACATCTGGTCGACTAGCTCCAGAAGAGCCTCTCATTTCCCCGCGTCGGTGTACTGAGCCACTAAGGCTAGGGGAGAGTCTGAGAAAGGTGGTTTCTTTAAAAAGGGGATCTTGTAACCTTCCTTGATGACTGAGAGGGACCAGGTGTCCGCCCCTCTCCTTTTCCAAGACTGCCAAAAACGAGACAGTCTTGCCCCTACTGGTGTCTGGAGGACTTCCATCTCATTTTTTGGACAGGGGCCTAAACGCACCCCTGCTGGTCCTTGGCCCTGACTCTTGTCTTCTCCCCCTAAAATCCGCTCTCGAGGAGATCCTGCCCCGAAAGGGCTGTTGAAACTTCTTCTCCTCCTCCTTCAGAGGAGCAGGAGCAACAGGTAAGGTCTTTCTAGCCGACCGAGACAAAAGGTCCTGAGTAGCCTTCTGAGCCAGAGAAAGGGAGATATCTCTGACCAGAGCTTCAGGAAAAAGATGACGTGAAAAAGGGGCGTAAAGTAGCTCCGACTTCTGAGCAACAGTCACAGATCTAGAGGTGAAGGAGCACAAAAGGGCCCTCTTCTTTAAGACCCCTGCTGAGAAAAGGGAAGCCAATTCATTAGCTCCATCCCTTAGAGCTTTGTCCATGCAGGACATGATACTCGTCAGGTCCTTCGTGTCCTCCAGGAGTTCAGACTTCCTGGCCAGAGTCCCGAGAGACCAGTCCAGGAAGCTGAAAACCTCGAAAACCCTGAAGATTCCCTTGACGAGGTGATCAAGCTCCGACATGGACCACATCACCTTGGCAGAGTTTAAAGCATGCCTTCTTGCCGAGTCCACAAGAGCCGAGAAGTCACCTTGGGAGGAGGAAGGCACTCCTAACCCCAAAGGTTCCCCTGTCTCATACCACATACCGGCCTTGGAAGCGAGCCGAGACGGTGGAAAAGAAAAGGTGGTCTTGACAGCTTGTCTCCGTTCCTTCATCCAATCATCCACTTTAGCGAGAGCTTTCCTGGCCGAAATTGAAAGTTTCATTTTGATGAAGGCCGAAGACTTAGTAGCTTTCTTCCTGGTAAATTGAGACTGAGGAGAACGAGGGGCCGAAGGTTGAAATTCCTCCCCATAAAGTTCCAAAAGAGAGCGAGAAAGAACCTTGTAATCGCTAGAAGAGTCGGCATGTTTTTCTTCCTCTTCCGAAATATCTTCGAGGTCCTGCTCAAGGATAACATCCCGAAGAATTGGGCTGCCAGCAGTCTGGCAGCGAGAGCTGTTTGAATCCTGGCGCCGAGCGCCGCTAACATCCAGTCGGCGAGAAGCGGTATCGTCACGATGACGAGAAGCGGTATCGTCACGATGACGAGAGGCAGTATCGTCACGATGACGAGAAACGGAAGCGTCCTGAAGATGCAGGCTGCCGTCGCCGTGAAAATGCAGACTGCATTCATCCTGTTTCCTAAGAAACGAGGCAGTAACGTCCAGGCGTTTCGAAAGGGAAACGGAATCGTCACGGCGCCGAGAACGAGAAGCAGTATCGTCCTGGCGCCGGGAGAGGGGGGAAGGAAATTCCTGGCAGCGTGCCGATGAAGAGGGTGTACGTTGTCGTACGGCCGACGAAGTGCGCAGAGGTTTCTTGGGAGAGATACTAAAAACTCTCTTAGAAGAAGATCTCTTAACAGGCAAAGAGACGTCCTTACGTCTGACGGACTGAGAAGGGTGGCTGAAAGCTTTAACTAACGATGAAAGTTGTTCCTGCATAACAACCATGAAAGCTTTAGCAACCTCCGCTGGCTCTCGCGGTGCCGAAGACGGCAGTTGTCGTACGGCTTGACTGGGAGCGCTGGCAGAAGAAGCAGGGAGTCTAGCAGGATTAACTGGGCTAAGGACTCTCTGTTTCGCCCTTTTAACAGGAACATCGAAATCGTCTTCTGAAGGATCAGGGTCTCTGCTACTCGAACCGGGAGAGGGAGAGCGAGACTGCACGTCCCGGTTCCACCCTCTCTTCATTGGTCTTGATTCGTAACGCCAATTACGTCTGGGAGAACGATCAGGCGAAGACACAAACGTATCCGACACGCCTTTCCTACGGCGGTCAAGAGCAGCCTGGGAGATCGCAACAGGACTGTCTGAGGCGACGACTGACCGAGGATAAGAACCTCTCACCCCCTTTCGGCTTTCGACGTACCTTCTCCCTTGGTCCTGGGAGCTTGGTAGAGGTCTAGACCTAGGGGTATGACAGATTCGATCAGTCGCCACCTCCACTGCACTTTCACAAGCACTAATTTCACCTACACCCTTACCTATAAAGGCCTCCAACTGTGCTTTAATGGCCTCCAATTCAGCAGCTAATTTAGCATACCCAGGGTCATCCGTAGGCACAGGTCCTGTAGAAGGGGGCAGGAGTCACTACATTTGGGGAAGGAATACCTTCCAAAGGGGTTACAAGCAAAGGGTCAATAGATAAATCTAAGCTAGGCTCACTAGCAGACTTTGACTTTGATTTAGCTCTTCTAACTCTATCAATCTCAAGTTTGCGCACATAGCGCTTCATAGCTAACCAATCATCATCACTTAAAACCTCGCATTCCTTGCACTTATTATCTAAAGCACATTCAAACCCCCTGCAACCCATACAGATAGTGTGAGGGTCAACCGAAACCTTCGGCAACCTCACCTTGCAAATATCATTCGCACAAACACGATAATGAATTTTCTCACTCATGATAATAAAGGAAAAAAGACAAAAAAACAAAAACAACACGATTGCCAAATCCCAACACAGTGTACTTCACTAAAAACGAAGTCCAAAAAGGCGGTGAAGAGAAAGCGATCCGAAAAACTCAGAAAGGCGGACCAACGATGTTGTCGATCCGGCCGGCAGAGATAATCTGAGGAACAGAAAACGGGAATGATTCCAAGTACCACCCTGTAAGGGTTGTTAACCATCTAACCACACAACCACCACAAGGCGGTTGCCACGATTTTCAATTAAATTCTGCCGCAGTTGGAGACTCAGCTATATATATATAACTGCCAGGTAAGTTCTATTCATAAAAGAATGTTGTCCGGACTTCTCCAATGACTCTTCCTGCTCCTGGGCGTGTGCTCGGGGCTTCCGCGATGGTGATCGCGAGGACGATATAGAAGTACGCGGCCCCGGTACCTCGCAAGGCTGGGCGCGCTGCAAAACCCGGCGAGAATCGCACTGGGGGTCGCGCTGGTGCTCATGCGATGGTAGGATCGCTGGTTCGCGCTGGCGTTCACGCGGTGGCAGAATTACCGGGTCAAGCTGGCGCTCGCGCAATGGAAGAATCACGGGGTCGCGCGTGGGTGCTGTGTCGCGCGCGGGCAACCGTTGGCGCGCGGAGATGAGGGCGCGGGCGCGTGTGGGCATGCTGGCGACTTGGCGCGTGGGCGCGTGGGCGGGTGAGCGGGTGAGCGCGCTGGCTGGTGAGTGCGCGGGCGGGTGAGCGCGTGGGCGCGCAGGCGAGAAGAGTCCGACGACTCATCTGCCGTAGAGCGCTTGCGCGCAGGGCGCTGACGAGCAGGAGCGCGCTGGCGAGCAGGTGAGCGCTGGCAAGCAGGAGAGCACTGGCGAACAGGAGATTGCTGGCGAGCAGGACAGCGCTGGCGAGGAGAGTCAGAAGACTCTACGGCAGGAGAGCGCTGGCGAGGAGAGTCAGGAGACTCTACGGCAGGAGAGAACTGGCGAGGAGAGTCAGGAGACTCTACGGCAGGAGAGCGCTGGCGAGGAGAGTCAGGAGACTCTACGGCAGGAGAGCGCTGGCGAGGAGAGTCAGGAGACTCTACGGCAGGAGCGCGCTGGCGAGCAGGAGAACGCTGGCGAACAGGCGGGCAGTGGCGATCAGGAGAGAGGTGGCGCTTGCGCGCTACTCAAGGACGCGCAGGTGAAACCTGGCGCGGAAGGGCCTCACCCACATTGTGAGAGAGGTCCTTCTGCCCCGAAAGGACCGGTGCTTGCGTAGGCAAGGAAGATCTGGCAGGCGCAGGAGATCGCGAACGATCAGCAGAGAGGTCCAGAGGAGTTACTGCTACGGTTTGCTCCCGACGAGAAGAGTCCTTCACAGGTGACGACGAGGATGACGACCCGAAGAGGAGGCGCCTCTTGACTCGCTTGTAAGGAGAAGGAAGGCCTCGGCGACGAAGAGGAGGGTGAGCCTTACGGCGAAGACGACCTCGAGGCAGGGTATCAGCATCGTCGGTCCTCCTTAGAGGAGTCTCTGTTAGTGCACTCCCCCGAGGAGGAGCAACACTCGCAGGAGAGGCCGTTGGACCCAGCTTCCCCCTCGAAGGATGTTCGGAGGGGGAACCTGGGCCTTCAGCAACAACAGCAACAGTAGCAGCAGGGGTTTGACCCGACCCGTCGGACGCCTCTGTCACAACAACGTCGTCAATAGCCAGGGGATCTACCTCTGGCATTACCGGCAATTGTTGGACAGCTGCCCCCAACTGGATCAGATCAAACAGGGCTTCCTTGGAGGGCGAGCCCTTAAACCCCAAGGAAGCCCAAAGCTGGAAAAGATCATCATTAGACACAGTTTGGTCGTAATCTACAAAATCAATAATATCCTCCCCCGGAGGAGGAGGGGGAGCTGCCTCGCTATGGGAGGCAACGCCCTCTCCCGCACACCGAGTTTGGGAAACAAAAAAAGGGCCTACGCTACCACTCGGCGGCCTCTCATGAGAGACCGAACGAGTGGGAGCTTCGGAGGAGGTTCGGGCAACAGAAGAAGAGTCCTTGGAGCCTCCCTTCCCCTGGGGGGAAGAACGGTCTCTCTTAGAACTCTTCTTACGCCACCGTGCAAACCTCTCCCACTGGGAGGTAGGCCACTCCCGACATTCCATACACAGATTATCACTACTACACCGTTGACCTCGACACTGCGGGCAAAGGGTGTGAGGGTCTGTCTCGATCGCTGACATAAAAGTTCCACAGGGGCGATCGGGAAGTCCAGGGCATTTCCGCATGATGGGAAGCAAAGGTAGAGGCCAACTTCAAACAAACACACACTGGAAGAAAAGGCAAACATATTAAGGCTGTCAATATGCAAGGATGGGACAGAAACGTCTGTACATCGTCCAAGCCAAAAGTGAAGAGGGGCAGCTCACCGGTGTGTGGAGGGGGGAGGGGTAGCTAGCTACCCCTCCCCTACCCCCGTGCTAACTAGCGCGGGGGTAGTTTAACCCTCATTAAAATCTAATGGCTTGTCACTTCAGCTACGCCAAAAGTAAACCCTAAGTAAATAGCGTGGTTTGTATTTCGGTTACGGAACAACTATTTATTTCCACCTCATTCAATCTCTCATATAAAACTATACTTTTAATATAGTTTTTCACATACTCTTTCCATGTAATTGATTTTTTTTTCAATATTGAGTGCGGCATGCTTCTAGAATTTTACCAAAGATCCTCATATTTGGTGCAATTTTTCGTAGATTTATTATGCGTCTCAGAGAATAATGTAAAGAGAAGAAAAGGTAAGTTTTACCAATATTTATCAATTCGCCAGTAAATTTTCCCTACCCAAAACCCCTAGTTCCCACTGGGTGGGCCCCATTACTGCAGGATATATTAGATTATATCTTATTAACTATTTATTTGCGATGGAATTAAAGTTTATTTAAAAACAAACGGGCGACTTTCTATATACACAACAATTCTTTTATTAGTAAAGTTTGCCCCGTGTTTTACTATAATAATACCCTGTACCCTTTTACAAATCTCAAAAGTGCTAAATATTCATGTTTTGATCTGTTTTTGCACACCCAAAATCCTAGGTTCCCATGGTTTTATTATAATTACAGATGGGGAAATCTTTCCTACTAAAAGTGTTTTCTTTCACGGTTGTTTTTTTCAAAAATGACACTTATTTTCACTGCAAATAAATACTTAGTGACATATATATATATATATATATATATATATATATATATATATATATATATATATATATATATATATATATATATATATATATATATATATATATATTTGGGCTCAAGCCATGTCGTCCTGATGGAAGGTTCCTTCAGTAGCTTCCTAGGGTATATTCAACTACAGTGGATATTCCCAGAGAATTAAACTAAAGGTTATCACAGAATTCTAACTTCTAGTGCGAGTACCCTAAAGGTTTCCCTCTAAGATATCGTATATCAACAGGGAACGCATGTATTAACCCGCCACATAGCTATCTGCACCCCATATATGAAGGGTATGTGTACCAGAGCGGCCAGCTCAGCAGGAGAACAAGGCTAGCCCTACCACTCCACACAAGGGAGGAGTTGTAGGACCGAGGACAGGGGTGTGTAGGCAGGCCTACACCAAAGGGATAGAGTGAGGAGGGAGAAGTAGGGGTCTTTCTAAATGGGTAGACTCTGTATGAGAGCGGCCACCAAGGCAAGGGAGAACGCTCCCTAACCTAGGATAGGTAGCCCAGATCAAGTACAGTACTAATGTACTGTCCCAAACTATAATAAGACAGAGTCTGCCCCCAGAGCTTAACCTAGATTAGGAGGACCAACTCCTAGGCTAGGAAAGTCTGAAAGACACATCGCTAGTTGCAGGGAGGAAGGGTAACCCAACCAAGTGCAACTGGGGAAGGGCAGAGCCCTTCCTAATGTCTCAGGCTCGACCCTAAGGGGAGTTCATTCCCTTAGGGTAGGCAGAGAAGCGATAAATACTCTGGGTGTAGACAAGATCTCCCTATAGAGAAGGGAAAGCAAGTCTACCCAGAGGGAATTACCCGCAGGCAAGGGGAAAAGGGAGCATACAAGGGTTCCTACATTAGGTTAGGAGGGTGTTGGTACACAACCAACTCAGTCCCTTGAATGGTCTCCGAAGGCGAAAACACTTACATCACAGTAACTAGTATGTTTAATAATGCCAAAATCTTCATAACTTAACTTAGGAACACTAATATATATCATGCATGAAAAAGAGCACTAGGCTGTCAAGCCTAGGGGCTAAGCTAGCGATCTAGTATGGGGTCGAACAGCGACCGTAGTCTAATGAGCGGTAAAACACGATATAATGATTTCCTAGCTATGAAGACTAAATAACTAATAATATTAATTAGTTAAAGGACCGGAGAAGGCTGTTCTGGCTAACTAAATAAGGCATGCAACGTGAACAGCGGCGCCGTCATGGCGCGTCCGGTATCGGCACAGCTCCGCCACAAAACACGATATTTTAAGAAAATTAGAAGTTACTTAACGGCCAGAGCTTATTTAAACAATACTAGGACCTGGTACTCAACTTTCCAGAAGAAGGCGAGGCTGAAGGCTGCGACATTACGGCGATGTAAGCAGATAAAAGAGTCACTTGAGAAAAATCAGACTTAGCGTAGAAGCTACAGGCGAAAGGATGGGGACGGACGTGACGTCATTTAGCAATGGCGCCCGTTTGTTTACGTCTCGAGTACCAAAAGTAGCCACGGATGAGAGTAACTTTGGAACGGCTCCTCAGTTACTCAGCCACCTTTCCATATTGAAGTGTTAACTCTATATGGGGTGCAGATAGCTATGTGGCGTGTTAACCCTGGATAGGTACGGTGGGTCGTTTGCGACCCCGAG
Source organism: Palaemon carinicauda (assembly GCF_036898095.1). Classification (NCBI taxonomy): domain Eukaryota; kingdom Metazoa; phylum Arthropoda; class Malacostraca; order Decapoda; family Palaemonidae; genus Palaemon; species Palaemon carinicauda. The sequence continues at coordinate 10,456,876 of NC_090759.1, read as the reverse complement.
CGTCAAAAAAAAACAGGTTTTTCTCACGTGACTCACCCCTGTGACTGAATTTGTGGGTGATCGACCTGCAGGAGGTGTCTCCCCTACACGCTCTAGTAGTGTTCAGATGTGCATTGCTGTAGCTGTACTCCTTCCCCGATTTCTGAGACGCGTCGGGGTCGTTCGCGTCCGAGTTTACCCTTCTGAGGTAGTTTGCATAATTATCAAAGTTATTACGTATTATGAAATTGTCGTAGAATGGTGCAACTTGTATAGGTTATCAGTTGTGGAAAGTCTTGGTGGATTGTTTGGCTACCATGTGCATGTTTTTTTTTTTAGTTAAAATGTCGTTCATCACCACGAGGACCATTTTACCGCGAGTGCCCCTTTTTCATTTTTTTTCATTTTTTTGCCAAGTCATTTTTCCGTAAGATATTGCCAAATAGTGTCGTAAAACTTTTGCTTGTTTAGTGTTGGAAAGTGTGTCTAGATGATCTGGCTACCCATGCATGACTTGGTTTTTGTCAGATACGACGTAGTTATTGGTATATTGGGTATTTAACTGCGGTTACCAATTTCTGTTTTTTTTTCAATATTTGTAAAAATTACTACGTAGTAAGGAATTGCCGTATATTATTCATTTTTTTTTCATGTTTATGTGTTATAAAGTGTGCCTTGATGGTTGGGCTAACACGTGCATGTCTTTTTTTTTTATCTGAGATGTCGTATATTAGAATGTCGGGCATTTTACCGCGAGTGTCCCTTTTTGATTTTTTTAATTTTTTTGCCAAGTCATTTTTCCGTAAGATATTGCGAAATAGTGTCGTAAAACTTTTGCTTTTTTAATGTTGGAAAGTGTGTCTAGATGATCTGGCTACCCATGCGTGATTTTGTTTTTGTCAGATACGACGTAGTTATTGGTATATTGGGTATTTAACTGCGGTTGCCAATTTCTGTTTTTTTTTCAATATTTGTAAAAATTTACTACGTAGTAAGGAATTGCCGTATATTATTGATTTTTTTTTCAGGTTTATGTGTTAGAAAGTGTGCCTTGATGGTTGGGCTAACACGTGCATGTCTTTTTTTTTTATCTGAGATGCCGTATATTAGAATGTTGGGCATTTTTCCGCGAGTGCCCCTTTTTATTTGTTTTGCATTTTTTTGCTTAGTCATGTTACCGTAAGGAATTGGCAAGTAGTGTCGCAAAACTTATATTTTTATAGTGTTGGAAAGTGTTTCTAGATGATCTGGCTACCCATGCCTATTTTTTTTTTAGCCAGATATGGCGTATATATAAGTATGTGTTCGATTTTCCTGTGATTGCCATTTTTTCGTTTTTTCCCATTTCTTTCAAAATTACTACGTACTAAGGAACTATCACAGAGTAATATTTCATTTATATGTTTATTTGTCGAAAAATATGCCTTGATGGTTTGCCTAGCACGTGGCTGAAATTTTTTTTTTCTGAAATGCCGTATATTAGAATGGCCATTTTTCCACGAGTGCCCCTTTTTATTTGTTTTGCATTTTTTTGCTTAGTCATGTTACCGTAAGGAATTGGCAAGTAGTGTCGCAAAACTTATATTTTTATAGTGTTGGAAAGTGTTTCTAGATGATCTGGCTACCCATGCCTATCTTTTTTTTAGCCAGATATGGCGTATATATAGGTATGTGTTCGATTTTCCGGTGATTGCCATTTTTTCGTTTTTTCCCAATTCTTTCAAAATTACTACGTACTAAGGAACTATCACAGAGTAATGATTCCTCTAGATGTTTATTTGTCGGAAAATTTTGTTTACTTTTTTTTTTTATTGAATATCATCAAATTTTTTTAGCTAAAATATTGTTTTACATTTTTTTTTTCGATTTTATTTCCCTTCAAAAAAAATTTTTTGGGTCAGAATTTTAATTTTATAGTCGTAAAATAATCGACAATTATCCAGCAACCCACCATACAATTTTTATGCATATCCAATAATAATTAGATTAGTAAATAACACCTTGAAATTGACATACCCTTCCTACATTTCAAGTGGCAGATTAGGGAGTCTGAGTCAGTGTGGTTGGCGGCCATTTTGTGGACATATCCGAAGCGTAAGCTGCCATATCTATATATATTCTTGTTCCCTATAGAATTTGTGATATTTTGGTATATTTTTACCTGCATAAATATCATATTATATATTAAATATATGTATTTTTTTACGAAATTTCGAAGTACTCAAAAAATTACCTTTAGATATGGCCCCTGATATAAATGTAATTTACAAAATAATGAAGATTTTTTTACATATTTCTATTTTAGGATAACATATGTTTATTCCCTAAAAAAATTAGCCACTTCCTATTTCATTTGGGTACCCAAAAAAATTCATGAAATTTGGACAATTTTTTTTGGCCAAAAAAAGTTACCCTTTTTTTCTCATTTCAGATCTTCACCTCCATGGGTCTGACTTCATCCAAAATACATCAAGATGTGTCCTAAACATTCAAGAATCAATTCCTAAAAGGATTTGTGTATATATGTATAAACTTTTTTTTTATGAATTTTTATGTCAGGTCTTTTTTTTTCTACTTAATTTTTTAAAATATTTATAATAAATAGTTTTTCTGCAGATGAGTAGTATTTATCTTTACAGTTGTTTTAAGCATTCATTGAAGTTTTTTTTGGCAAAAAAAAAAAAGGAGGTTACTGCAAAAACTGATTTTTCAAGAATTTTTTTTGGCGTCGGGGTCGTTCGCGTCCGAGTATACCCTTAAAGGGGTGTCCGAGGACCGTACCTATCCAGGGTTAATACATGCGTCCTCTGTTGATATACGATATGCTAGAGGGAAACCTTTAGGGTACTTGCACCAGAAGTTAGAATTCTGTGATAACCTTTAGTTTAATTCTCTGGGAATATCCACTGTAGTTAAATATACCCTAGGAAGCTACTGAAGGAACCTTCCATCAGGACGACATGGCTATCTCACCCAAAAACAGATTTTTCGCTTCGCTCAAAATCCGTTTTATATATATATATATATATATATATATATATATATATATATATATATATATATATATATATATATATATATATATATACTGTATATATATCCATTGATAATGGGGGACACCCAGTGGGAACCCAGGTTTTGGGTGGGGAAAACATACTGGGAAAATGGTATATAATGGTAAAACAAACCTTTTCTTCTCTATACATTATTTTCCTGGATGTATAATAAATCCATATAAAACTGCACAAATAAACTGCTTTTCTCTACAGAAAAATACCAGTTTTCTTCGAAAATAAAACTTTTTTTTCACCACAAATAAATACATAGCAAAATATATACATATATATATATATATATATATATATATATATATATATATATATATATATATATATACATATATATACATATATATATATATATATATATATATATATATATATATATATACATATATATATATATATATATATATATATATATATATATATATATATATACTGTATATATATACTGTATATATATATATATTTATTATATATATACTGTATGTATATATAACGGATTTTGAGCGAAGCGAAAAATCTATTTTTGGGTGAGATAGCCATGGCGTCCTGATGGAAGGTTCCTTTTTGGTAGCTTCCTTGGGTATATAACTACTAAGATATCCCCAGAGAATTTAACCACAGGTTATCACAGAATTCTAACTTCTGGAGCGAGTATCCTAAAGGTTTCCCTTTAAGACATCGTATATCAACTGGGGACGCATGTATTAACGCGCCACATAGCTATCTGCACCCCACATAGAGTTAACACTTCGATGTGGAGGGGCGGAGAATAGCTGGGGAGCCGTTCCACAGCTAAACTCGTCCGTGGCTACTTTTGGTACAGTACTCGAAACGTAAACAAACGGGCGCCATTGCTAAATGACGTCACGTCCGTCATCCTGATGTCAGTTGCTTGCCGATCACCATGATACAGCAGGACAGGGTGGGGCCTGAAAGGCTGGACAAAGTAGCAGGGAGGGTCCATCAGGACGCCATGGCTATCTCACCCAAAAATAGATTTTTCGCTTTGCTCAAAATCCGTTTTTGGGGCTCAAGCCATGGCGTCCTGATGGAAGAATACCAGAGAGTCAATGTATCGTGGTAGATTTCCCCTTGTAGAGTAAGTGCCGAGGGCTTTGAATAGGGTAAGCATAGTGACCTCGATAGAGGTTCCGTGGGGATGAAACTTCCTGCCCCCCTGGCAGAGAAGTCCCAACGGACATGCTGAGGATCAAAGTGGTCATCGAAGGGCTACCCACCTTGCGGGGAGAACGTGAAGAACTCGGAGACAAGACAGAATGGTTGATATTCATATAGGAACATTCTCAATGACAGACAAGTGGTGGTTAGGCACTATGTTCTGTAACAAGAGAACAATCTGGTCTCGAAGGTATAGCGCAAGTAAGTATTCAGTTAGGAATATTACATAGCATAGGTGAGTATATAATATGGATTGAACCTTATTATTCTTCATCATTTTTTAAAGAAAAGGGGATAATGAAACTATGACAACCATGTATTTCATAGTATAAGTAGGAGCGGATTGAGACGCACAAGTAATAAAATAGAAATTTTATTTCACAATTGCAGAATATGGTAAATAAATGCAATAAGGGATGAAAAAGTAATTTACAATAAATTATAATGTACATAGTAATGAAAGACTTCGCTCTTGAATCTGAAAGAAAATTTCAAATTATTAGAAGGCACAGGTTCCAGAGGAACGTCAGTCTTTAATAAGGAAAAAAACACATCATGCTCTAGGCATGCGGCACTCGTGTGACGACTATGACATTTCACCTTGCAAAGAACAGTCTATGAAAAAACACTAAGTGTCTCTGAAATCACTACGTATCACACGAGGGTCAACATAGGCACCCGAAGAGTTAAAGTCCCAAGTAACTCACTGTTCTATGCAGAGTTAGGTGCAGGTTTCATAACACTACCTGCGGCTACCACGAAATGTTTGACTTCATGCACTTGTTTCGCGTAATGCTTGAAGAAAACACGCGAGGATTTCCAGCCTGTGAAACTCTTGAGGCTTTCGAAATTCATGCTCTGAAAGAAATTCAGAGACGAAGCGACTTTTCTAGGATCATGACCTGCGGGTGTACTGTCAGGATCCGCTCTGCGAATGAAGTAGGTGATTTTCGCTCTTAGTTGTTTCAGTGACAGGTCGCTACCCAATGTTTCTCCTTTGAAGAGTTGGCCTCCACCAAAGTCGGAAGTTCTACGAAGATAGACCTTGAGGCTCTCTACTGGACATAGAGAGGTATCTTCTTTCAGGGGGCAGATTCTCCAAGGGCCCCATCTTTTGGTGGGTAGTTCGTTTTTAGCGAGAAACGTCGGATCTGGGAAGAGGGTAAGGTTTCCTGAGTCTGTAAACAGGATGTGACCCTCGTCTCTTGATAATGCCACTATTTCGCTGACTCGGGCTCCTGAGGCAAGAGCAAAAAGAAATATAACTTTTTGAGTCAGATCCTTAAGAGGGCACGAATCGTTGTCCAAGTTGGAGGCAAAATGGAGCACCTTGTCCAGGGACCAGGAGATAGGTTTTGGTGGAGGTGCTGGGCGTAAACGAGCGCATGCCTTCGGCAGTTTATTGAAGATGGCGCTGGACAGATCATTCTGGAAGGCGTACAGTAGTGGTCTAGTCAAGGCCGATTTGCAGGTAGAAATCGTGTTGGCTGCTAAGCCCTGTCCATGAAGGTGAATGAAGAAGGACATGCAAAAATCAATTGTGATTTCCGTAGGATTTTTTGCCTTGACGAATGAGACCCATTTTCTCCAGGATGATTCGTATTGCCGTCGTGTGGATTCGGTCTTGTATTCCTCGAGGAAGTCGAGACTTTTCTTCGAGATCCCAAACCTCTTCTTCGCGGCTAGGGAGAGAAAATCATGAGATGAAGGTCCCTGACTTTCGATGATGAAGCGAAGACAGTCGACTTCTGTACTTGCTGGGAGAGAACTGGGCCCGGGAGATGGATCAGCGTGGGTTGTAGCTCCAAGACTAGGGGGTACCAGTTGCTCCGGGGCCACTTGGGAGCCACTAGGGCCGCTGTCCCTTTGAAGGTTCTCAGTTTGGAGAGGACTTTCAGCAGAAGGTTGGTGGGAGGGAACAGGTAGATCCTGGACCATCTGTTCCAATCCAGTGACATGGCGTCCACTGCTTCTGCCTTGGGGTCCTCGTACTGGGCCACATATCGAGGAAGTTGATTGTTGTCGCTCGTTGCGAAGAGATCGATCTGAAGTTCTGGGACTTGGTGAGAGATGAAGGAGAAGGATCTTGCGTCTAGAGACCATTCCGACTCTATCGGGTTTGTCCAAGATAGAGCGTCCGCCGTCACGTTGCGGAATCCTTATAGATGAACTGCAGACAGGTGCCATTTCTTCTTCTCTGCCAGACGGAAGATTGGGAGAAGCACCTGATTTATCTGGGGCGATCTTGAGCCTTGGCGATTGAGACATCGAACTATCACCGAGTTGTCCAGGGTTAGACGAATATGGATCGAGGAAGGCGGGGAGAGTTTCTTCAGAGTTAGAAGGACCGCCATGGCCTCCAAGATGTTGATGTGAAACGTCTTGAATAGGGGAGACCATGTTCCTTGAGCCTGTTTTTGGTGGGAGTGACCTCCCAACCCTCCAGCGAAGCGTCCGTGTGGATGTTGAGTGATGGAGGTGGGTGTTGAAGAGGGATGGACCTTTTCAGGGCCTTTGCTTCCGACCACGGCGTTAGGAGTAACCGAAGTCTGTTTGGGAGCCGTCTCTTAAGGTCTCTTCGAGCAATGGATGCGGAACGTCTCCAGACTCCCGCGACATCCTTTAGCTGTGCACGTAGCACTGGGTTTGTCACTGAGGCGAACTGTAGAGAGCCTAGAACTCGTTCCTGCTGACGTCTTGAGATCTGTTTGGACTTCAGCAGTCTTTTGACAGACCCTGCTATTTCCTTCCTTTTCTTCTGGGGAATGGAAAGGCGGTGTGACAGAAGATTCCACTGGATTCCTAACCATTGGAACTTCTGAGCTGGAGAGAGGCGAGATTTCTTTCTGTTTATCTTGAATCCCAGGTGTTCCAGAAACTGGGTGACTTTGTCGCAGGATCTTAGACAATCTTCGGGCGATGGAGCCCAGACCAGCCAGTCGTCGAGGTAGGCCATCACCTGGACGCCGCGGAGGCGAAGCTGTTGAACGATGGCGTCTGCCAGCTTTGTGACGATCCGTGGGGCCACATTGAGGCCGAAGGGCATGGCCCTGAAAGCGTAGCTTTTCCTTTGGAGTCGAAATCCTAGGTAGGAGGAAGCGTGGTGGTTCATTGGAACGTGCCAGTAGGCATCCGCCAGGTCTATGGAGACCTTGTAGGAACCTTGAGGCAGAAGGGTCCTTATTTGTTGAAGAGTCAGCATCTTGAACTTGTTGTTCGCTATGAACTTGTTGAGGGGGGATAAGTCTAGAATGACTCTGAGTTTGTCGGAGTCCTTCTTGGGGACGCAAAACAGTCTCCCTTGGAACCTGGTTGACTTTACCCTCCTTATCACCTTCTTGTTCAAGAGTTCTAGGACACATTCTTCCAGAAGGGGGGTTGACTGTTGGAAGAACTGCTGGAAGGTTGGGGGTGGTTGAGTCCAGCTCCAGCCTAGACCCTTCTTGACGATGCTGTGTGCCCAGGGATCGAAGGTCCAACGATCCTGGAATTGGCGGAGTCTTCCTCCCACCGGAAGCACTTCATTGCTTCTGGTTTCCCGAGGGTTTACTACCTCGGCCGCTAGCTCCCTTTCCTCCTCTGCCTCTGGAGGGACGGCGAGATGCGTCTCTGCCTGCACCTCTGTTTGAGCCTCTACCTTTGGGACGAAAGGTAGTTGACTGTTGCTCGAAAGCAGGGGGTGAAAACCGGCGACTGTGACAAGACCGGTTGGGTGACCAGCTGAAAGGTCTGCTGTGGCTGAGCTGCCACTTGGGGAGTAGCGGATCCCGGAAACTGCCGTCTCTGTTGACGTTGCTGGGGTTTTGGTTTTGTGGGTTTCCTCTTAGGTTGAGGGCCGTCGTCCTGAGAGGATTTCCTTTTCTTCGACATGCCCCACTTGTGGAGAAGGTTCCTGTTCTCTGTGGCGGCCTTGTCGGTGATCTCTTTCACAAGGGAGGAGGGAAAGAGGTGCTTACCCCAGATGTTGGAGGAAATCAGCCTCTGGGGTTCATGTCTCACTGTGGCACTTGAGAACACGAATTCACGACAGGCTCTACGAGCCTTCGTGAAGCTGTACAGATCTTTTACTACGGTCGCCAAATGTGTTTTTGCGAGAACCATGTAGTAGTCAGGGACCCTAGTGTCACCGGCCATGACTTCGAGCTGTACCTGGAGGGACATGGATGCGGCGAGCCTTTCCTTCGTGTCATGTTCCCGACGAAGGAGATGGTCATTAAGTTTCGGGAGGTCTTCGTTAAACTGACGGCCAGCGACGTCAGGTTCTAGTTTTCCCACCATAAATGTTGACTGGACATCTTTCCAGTGTCTGCACTCCTCCAGTGCAGGGCAAGGTTTTCCTTCTTCCACTGCCTTATGTACCACAGTGAAGGCCTTTTCCAAGAAGGGGAGGGTCGCATCGTCTGGTGCGACATAGGTAAGGTGCTTCTTGCTAAGCGCCGGAAGTTTCGAGCAGGTGAAGCCCCTACTTTTCACTGTATTGGCCAGCATAGCCTAGGCCTTCGCGATATCGAACACTATCACCTCCTTTGGTTCGGTCTCTTCTTTAGAGGCAGGTTCGGATCGAAGTCGGATGTAACTGTCCGGATAAGCCTCAAAGTTCGGGAAGAATTCCACTTCTTCCAGCACAATCGAGCCGATCTTTTCGCTTATGAAGATCTTGCCCGTTGTAATTGGCATACCTCCAGGGGTTGGTATCTGAGCATGCGGGGAGGTCCTTAACCGAAATCCTTTTCGGCTGCTTCGAACTTCCCATGTTGGTCCTGAAGAACTCATGCGTCTCGCGAAGTTTCTTATCCATGAGAGCCTCAAGCATTTTGAAGATCTCCTGGGTGTTGGATGGGGTGGGATCCGGGGTAGCGGATGTAGACGGAAGTGATACATCCGTCAGTGTAGGAGTCGGTGTAGGGGTGGAAGGCGGAGCGACCTCCTGCTCCGACTCAGGGTATTCCACCTGGTCTTCCTCATAGTCCAATTCTTCGCCCATGAGGTTCCTCTCCGTATTCTCCGACACTTCCGACATACGTTCCGCGTTGTCGGCATCCAAACGGCACTCGTGCATGGACTGAGCCATGACTACGTCCGGTTCCACCGTTATCTGGACGGTGGGGATCTGATCCTTGGGGACCACAGAGTCTGGGGATGCCTTCGGAAAAAGCAAGGCCCTCAAGTTTTCGGTGGCAAGGTATGGTCCAGTGGCGTTCTTTTGGAAGCCACGCACCCACTTGCTTAGCTTCTCTCGAGAAGCGTCCCTACCCTCCGCTGAAGGAGGATTGTTGAACGCCTTGACCAGGCGGTCCTTGCAGACTGTACAGTTCTGCGGGTCCCAAAACTTCAGATCGCCTTTCTTGTTGGCGCAAGGGGCGTGGGTCCTACACGCCGTGTGCCCGTAGAAGTGCGGGCGCTTCACTCCACAGAAGTTGTGGTCACACTTCACGTACTCCTCCTGTAAGAGAAAGAGAACATGAGTATATGGAAGTCATACCAATGATTTATATTATTCTAAAGTTAAATATTAAAAGGTTAATTTTAACTCAATCTTAAGTAATTAATAACCTTGTGATGTTAAGAGAGTGGAGCGGGAAATGAAGTAGATAGACACATACTCCGTGTATCCCGCCCGGCTGGTTACCGTAACCTTATCCATAGGCAATTTGTTTGTGGCCGAGGACACAAGGCAGAATTCTTCATAGATTGCCAGGGAGGCAAAGTGAATTCTAGCAGGAATTGCTTAAGATATAAATCTGGGACTGAGACCACTCAGGCCATTAAAATGGGGGTGTAGAAGACCCCATAGGGTAACGGTTTCCGGCAACCAGCCGTGCTAAGATACACACAGCATGCTGGAAAATTGTGATATGCAAGAAGACAGCACGGCTACTAATAGAACGGTAAGACAATACCTATCTATTTATGTAGCCAAGCCATCTGGCTGCAGTGTAGGGCTATCAGCATGGTGTTGATAGCTGGGAGAAGGGGTGCAAGTCTCTTGGCGTCTCCAGAAGGCGCCGGCAGACCGGCGGAACGCCGGAGGCCGCTCCAGCAGAGTTTCTGGCATTAGTGAAGACACAGAGAAGTCAGGAGTAATGCCAGGATGGCGGCCGCCGGCACAGCGGCGGCACGCCGGCGGGAGGTGGCGGCGGCTTGGTGACAGGGACAAAGGATAGGCTATAGCAAAACCGGACCGCCGGCAATGGATGCCGGCACGCTGGGGGCCGGCCCGATGGACGGATGACCGAAGCTAGGAGGTATGAGGGTAGGCCATCGGCTGTACACCGACGGGAGGCGGCAGCCCTCCGGCACACGGAGGACTGTCGGCCAGGGGGGAACAAGGAATGTGTCACCAAGGGGGAGGGCGGTATCGCCGGCAGTAGAGGCGGCAAGGGACCAGCACCAGGACAGTGAAAAGAGACAGAAGGAGGGATGGAAGGGGTAAGGACACGAACCCCAAAGCATCCCACCTGAATGGGTGTACCCATGATAGAGGCTAGCCCTATCACCCAATGGCAGGGGGCCGCAGGCGGCCGGGAGCCAGGGTAGCCCAAGGGAGGGCTAGGGAACACCCAAGAGGGGGAGAACCCCTGCGGACAAAACGCATCCAGTGGCTAACCCCATAGGACACTATGAAAGGTATATGTACCAAAGCGGACTGCACACAGGGACTCAAGATAGCCCTGTCACTCCACCCTAAGGAGGAGTTGTAGGACAGGGGACAGATGGGTATAGGCTAACCTAAGTATAGGCTAGGCCATACAAGGGATAGGTGGGGAGGGGAGAAGAAGCAGGGTCTTCCATAGGGGAGGCTCTGTACCAAAGCTGCCACCAAGGAAGGGAGGACGCTCCCTAGCCTAAGGTAGGCAGCCTGGCTGAGAACGGTGCATGGGTACCGTTTCAAGCAAGGCACAGAACTAGCTCCCCCCGAGGCCTAACCTAGAGCAGGGATGTTACACCCTAAGCTAGGAAGGCTGGAAGACGTATCGCAATTGCAAGGAAGGTCAGGTAACCTAACCTCAGCAATTGAGGAAGGGCAGGCCGTTCCTCATTCTCGGACGCAACCCTAAGGGGGGATCATTCCCTTAGGGAGGACAGAGAAGCGATAGGTACTCTGGTATGAACTTGATCCCCTTACATGGTAGGGGGAGCAAGGCTACACAGAGGGAATGCCCTAAGGCAGGGGGTGAAGGGAGCATATAGGGGTCCTACATTTAGGTTAGGTTAGAAAGGCACATATCAAACCTATTCCCTATATGGTCCCTGAAGGCAAAAACACTTGCATCACAGTAAACAGTATCATAAATAATGCCACTATCTTCATAACTTAACCTAGGATCACTGTAATATATCATGCATGAACACTGGTGATAGGCAATCTGGCCTAGGGGCTAAGCTAGCGATCTAGTATGGGGTCAGGAGATGACCGATAAAAAAGCGTCAAAACACGATATATAAAGTTCCTAGCTATGAAGACTAAATAACTAATAGTATCAATTAGTTAATAAGACCGGAATAAGCTGTTCAGGCTAGCTAAATAACGCATGCAATGTAACAGCGACGCCATAAAATGGTGTGTCCGGTAGCAGCACAGCTCTGCCAGAAAACATAAAATATCTCGAAAAGTAAAAGTTACTTTACGGTCAGAGCTTATTTAAACAATACTGGAACCTGGTACTCAACTTTCCAGAAGAAGGCGAGGCCGAGGGTAGTGACATAACGAAGATGCAAGCCGATGAAAATAGCACAAGGGAAAATCCGTCTTAGTAAAGCAAGCTACTAGTAGAAGGATGAGGACGGACGTGACGTCATTTAGCAATGGCACCCGTTTGTTTACGTTTCGAGTACCAAAAGTAGCCACGGACGAGTTTAGCTGTGGAACGGCTCCCCAGCTATTCTCCGCCCCTCCACATCGAAGTGTTAACTCTATGTGGGGTGCAGATAGCTATGTGGCGCGTTAATACATGCGTCCCCTGTTGATATACGATGTCTTAAAGGGAAACCTTTAGGATACTCGCTCCAGAAGTTAGAATTCTGTGATAACCTGTGGTTAAATTCTCTGGGAATATCTTAGTAGTTATATACCCAAGGACGCTACCAAAAAGGAACCTTCCATCAGGCTTGAGCCCAAAAATATATATATATATATATATATATATATATATATATATATATATATATATATATATATATACCCATTGATAATGGGGGACCCCCAGTGGGAACCCGGGGTTTTGGGTGGGGAAAACTTACTGGGAAAACGGTATATAATGATAAAACAAACTTTCTCTTCTCTATACAGTACATCATTTTCTTAGACGTATAATAAATCCATATAAAACTGCATAAATTATCTATATCCTATACTACTGGTATATTTTTCCTTTGTTTGTTGACATTCTACGAAGCAGTTGTATTCGCTCCCGTTCATTTGTATGTACATGCATGTTAACCAGTTTTAGAACTTCTGCGCATAAACCAAGCCCTCTTTTATTTTGACCAATAGGATAACTTGTTTTCTATTAACCTTCCTTATTTTTACCCGTAATATTCATGTATTTGACCCTTAGAATACCATATGTACTGTATATAATCGTTGTTGCAATACCCGCGTGTACACATTTCTTTTTACTCACGACATTCTAGTATGCTACGAGACTTGACACTCCTAATACCGTTTGTATGTATTCGTTGATGCATTACCCACATGTATATTTCTCATTTTCTCCAGTTTAAAGTCATTTCCTACAGTATGATTGTAAGTAGGTCAAGGACGGTGGCTCCTCAACATCCGGATCTCAGTATTGATAATGTTTCTTTAAATTTGTATGACTCTTTCAAAATTTTAGGTGTGATTCTCGACAGCAAATTTACTTTTGAGAAACATATAAGGTCTGTGTCTTCTTCAATTGCACAAAAAATTGGCTTATTGAGAAAGTCTTTTAAGATATTCGGTGATCAATCTATTCTGAAGAAGTGTTTTAATTCTTTTATTCTACCTTGTTTTGAGTATTGTTCTCCTGTCTGGTCTTCAGCTGCTGATTCTCATCTTAATTTGTTGGACAGAAACTTACGGTCTATTAAATTTCTTATTCCTGATCTAGATATTAATCTCTGGCACCGTCGTTCAATTAGTTCATTATGCATGTTGCATAAGATTTTTCATAACTCTGACCATCCTTTACATTTAGATCTCCCTGGACAATTCTATCCTGTTCGTAATACTAGGCTGGTAGTTAATTCTAATAGCCAGGCCTTTTCCATCATAAGACTCAATACCATGCAGTACTCTAGAAGTTTTATTCCAGCTGTTACCAAGTTGTGGAATGATCTTCCTAATCGAGTTGTTGAATCAGTAGAACTTCAAAAGTTCAAAGTTGGAGCAAATGCTTTTTTGTTGACCAGGCGGACATGAGTCTTTTTATAGTTTATATATGACATATTTGTTTTTGAAGTTGTTAATAGTTTATATATGACATATCTGTTATGACGTTGTTACTTTTTTTAGAATGATTTACTGTTAATTTGTTCTCTTCAGTTATTTATTTCCTTATTTCCTTTCCTCACTGGGCTATTTTTCCCTATTGGAGCCCCTGGGCTTAGAGCATTTTGCTTTTCCAATTAGGGTTGTAGCTTGGATAGTAATAATAATAATAATAATAATAATATTACGACATTTTAATGTATTCTCATAAAATAATATTTATTCTTTCCTTCACTATACCTTACTAATTGTTCATCATTTCTGTTTTTTTACTGTTATTGCCGTATTACATTGTTTTCACATATCAAATATTTGCTATGAACGAGTTTAGGCTACCCTTCAAGTTTAGTTTACAGACAGCCTTCTATTACGCTGTTGTGTCTGCTAACCAATCACGAACCCATACTTATGGAAACTTATATGGGGGGTTATAGTTCCCCCTTCCTTTGTAATCACTGCAAGCACTTCGCTTCAGTCCTTTCCAAATCCTTTTTTATGTGTCACCAAGTGCAGCTAACAAGCTTCTAAAAGTGTATAATGTCATACAACAAAAAATACATTGCCCAAAGTGTCTTACAGGGAAGAGAAGCACCTTCGATGGCTTGATCATAAAGTAAATCATTAATTTGTTTTTATTGAATTTTAGGGTCAGAGATTTCTAGATTTACAAAAATCTGTCGAAAAATTACCAAGAAATGAGAATCAATGGGAGGGGGGCCGTGCACAGCTCAGCATGTACCACTTGCCAGTACGTAGGAGCGTGTTTTTTTTTTTGCGAGCGAAGCAAGCAACGGCGAAGTAAGTCATCTAACAAAATAAATACTTGGAATCCTCAGCTAAGAAATAAAAATTAATCATTCATGTTCGCGTGCGCTGCTCAACATTACTGCTTGCCAATAAATATGGTGTAAGGACACCGATCCCTTCGTCGTCCAGAAAATCGACAAACTACTTATTTATTTGAATTCTCTTTTCGCCACACTGTGGTTTCCCATGTATATATATTACGCTCTACCAGAGCTACATTTTGACATATGTATCATTTCATAACATGTTTCTGTTAACCCATAATTCATATATTTGTAAGTGTAAGAAAACATATATATTTTGGCGGGCACTCCAATCTGATTTGGCGCCAGCGTCATCCTACCTTTCCGTCCGCACCTTGTAAATATACTCCCGTGCACATTCGAATAAAGTATCAGTTGATCTTGGTGACGCTTGTCTCACTGTCCTTACAACTGGTGACCCCGGAGTTGAAAGTAGCATCAGCGGTTTTGGCTTTGCCATTAACGGACTTATTACGGCCGTGCTACCTTCTCCATACTCCGTTACCTTAGGCACGAGCCTGCCTTTGGTTTTCCCACACTTCGGTGAACGTAAGGCAGTAGGATGAGCTTAACCGACATATCAACTTCTCACCTCTTCGCCGACTCGTCGTCTGGCCACGATGCAGGAAGCAACACGCCCATCGCACCCAACGGCCTCGCCTCCACGCCCAAAGTCAAACTGCCGCCCTTTTCTCAACACAACACCGCTTCCTGGTTCCTGAGAGCGGACGTACTCTTGCGCGTCGCTAGACTCAGCGACTCCTGCGCCAAGGCTGACATCGTTCTCACCTCCATACCTGAAGAGGTATTCGACAAGATTTCCCCATGGCTCGACGCCCAGGCCGGCCAAGTTTCATACGACGACCTGAGAACGAAACTCATCGGTATCTACTCTCTCTCCGTCTCAGCAAGGGCACAGAAAGTACTGGACCTCGCCGGCAAACCCATGGGTGACACCTCTCCTGTCGAGGCGAGGGACGAGCTAACCGGCCTGCTTATACTCCCCGAAACAGACAGCAACGGCCGACGACGTGAGATTAGCTTATCTCGCAAAATCTTTCTTCGACGCCTACCACAAGACGTACAGGCCCAATTGACAGACGCCGACACGCTCCCGATGAACGAATTCCTGTCGAAGGCTCAGAAGCTCCACGAGGCCTCCAAAGCATCTCGCCTCGGAGCATCATCGTCAACACCGCCTCCGTTCTCCTCCTTCAGCAGCTGCTCTTCCATAGACTCCTCAGCAATGGCCCTTGAGGACGACGAGATCAACATTCTATCAAGAAAGAAACCACCGCAACCGACACGACCGAACCCTAGGCGTAACCCAGCATGGTGCTTCTACCACCAACAGTTCAGCAGTGATGCCAAGAAATGTAGAGCACCATGCAGTTTCCCTAGAAGATGACGCCAGAAGCATCCACCTGCCACCATCGCAGCCGCAGTTAACCAAAACAAGAATGGTTTCTATATCCTCGATACCATTTCCAACCGTAGACTCATGGTGGACACCGGCGCAATGCAGTCAACGTTCCCTCCTTCAAAGTCCGACATAGACCGTGGTCCCGACAAAAACGCTCCCTCACTCATCGCCGCCAACGGATCTCCAATACGGTGCTATGGGATCAAGACCCTCAAGATATCTATCATGGGCCGTTCGTATTCTTGGCCCTTCGCTATCGCCGACGTCAATCGCCCCCTCCTCGGTGCAGATTTCCTAGCCCACCATGGACTCCTCGTCGATGTCGCTAACAGACGTCTCATCGACACGGGAACTTGCCAGTCCCGCGCCCTAGAACACGGCCCTGCAACAATGTCCGTATCCGCCGTATCGACGCACCCTACGCCAACCTCCTACGAGAATTTCCCAAGGTTTTCAAGCCCGAGCTCCGACACTCGCCAGGTTCTCCGTCTAAGCATGGTATCTACCACCACATCACAACGACAGGACCTCCCACTCACGCCAAATTCCGCCGCCTCCCGCCCCAGAAACTGAAGGATGCCAAACGCGCCTTCGAGGACATGGAACGCATGGGTATCTGTAAGAAAGCATCGAACCCCTGGGCATCACCCCTGCACATGGTTAAAAAGCCGGACGGGTCCTGGAGACCTTGCGGCGACTACAGGCGCCTCAACCTCATCACAACGCCCGATCATTACCCGCTGCCCAACATGCAGGACCTAACGAACGCGTTGCACAGCGCAAAGTATTTTACCAAGATGGACCTCCTCAAGTCTTAGTTCCAGGTCCCCGTATTCCCGGAAGACATCCCGAAAACTGCCATTGTAACGCCGTTCAGATCCTACACCTTCGCATACTCAACCTTCGGTCTACGCAACGCCGGGGCGACCTTCCAACGACTAATGGATAGCATTCTGGGTGACCTACCTTTCTGCGTCTGCTACGTCGACGACATCCTGATATTCTCGAAAACCAAGGAGGAACACCGGGGGCACGTCCGCACCGTCCTCAAGCGCCTACAGGAGAACGGCCTAGTCGTACGCTTCGACAAATGCACGTTCGGTGCGGAGGGAGTGGATTTCCTTGGTCACCGCGTATCCTCGCGCGGGGTAAAACCCATGACAACCAAGGTCGACGCCATCAGGAAGTTCCCAACGCCTACGACCATCCGCCAACTTCAGGAGTTCCTGGGAATGGTCAATTACTACAGGCGCTTCACCCCCAACATCGCACAAACCCTGTCACCCCTCGACGACGTCCTGAAAGGAAAAGCAAAGAAACTCGAGTGGGGTTTGCCCCAGCAACAGGCATTCGCTCGGACGAAGGATGCCCCTGCGAATGCCACCACCCTGGCTCATTTCGACGACAACGCGCCCCTGCGACTAACGACCGACGCCAGCAACGTCGCCTGTGGGGCTGTGCTTGAGCAACTCGTCGATGGTTCTCCTCGACCGCTGGCATTCTTCAGCAAGAAATTGAAACCCGCCGAAACAAGATACAGCACCTTCGATAGGGAACTCCTCGCCGTCCGCCACTTCAGGCACATCTTGGAGGGTACCCCCTTCACAATCGCGACGGACCATCAACCCCTCGTACACGCCTTCACGAAATCGACGGACGCATGGTCCTCCCGACAACAACGTCATCTCGCATCAATCGCCGAATTCAGGTGCACCATACGTTACGTCCCAGGAAAGAAAAACCCAGTCGCGGACGCCCTTTCAAGGATTAAAATTGACGCGATCCACCTGGGAATCGACAACGCCAATCTCGCAACCGAACAACGCACCGACCAAGAAGCACAGGATCACCTGACGGGGCCATCCGCGCTCAAGATAAGTGCGATTCCCCTCGGACCAGCAGGAGTAACTATTCCTTGCGACACCAGCACGGGCCGCCCACGTCCCTGGGTACCAGCCTCCTGCAGAAGGAAAATATTCGATATCATCCATGGACTTTCACACCCCTCAGGACGCACCACCGCTCGCCTTCTGTCTGAAAAGTTTGTCTGGCCAGGGATAAAAAAGGACGCCCGGGAATGGGCGAAGTCATGCATCAACTGCCAGTCAAGCAAGGTCAGCCGTCACACCGAATTGGGGGTAGGCGATTTTCCCCAGCCAAAAAGACGTTTCGGCCATATACACATCGACGTCGTGGGACCATTGCCCCCTTCTGGATCTGCTCGCTACCTACTTACGATCATCGATCGTTCCACGAGGTGGTTGGAGGCATCGCCGATGACCGAAGCTACGACTCAAGCATGCGCCGAAGCCCTCCTGTCAAGCTGGGTGAGCAGGTTTGGCATTCCTGACGACATCACGACTGACAGAGGCCCCGCCTTCCTCTCAGAAATATGGCTCGCTTTGGCGAACCTGATGGGGACGACGCTCCACAGCACCACGGCATATAACCCCGCGGCAAACGGCATGGTCGAAAGAACTCACCGCGCCCTCAAGGCGTCCCTGATGGCGAGCTGCACCGACGGGGACTGGAAATCACGACTTCCTTGGGTACTCCTCGGCCTTTGCACCGCCCCTCGCGCAGACGGCGAACCTTCGCCCGCCGAAAAGGTTTACGGGGAAACGCTCGCAGTTCCTGGCGAATTCTTTCCCTCATCAACCGACGACACGCAGCTGGATCACCTAAGGGACATCGCCAGGAAGTTCAGGCCGTGTCTCAAAACTTACCAGGACAGAACCAAGCACTTCAAGCCAAAAAGCCTGGATGACTGCAGGTACGTTTTCGTCCGTGTCGACGCTCATCGACAACCACTGACTAGACCTTATCGAGGTCCCTACCGGGTAATTAAAAAGACAACGAAAGCCTTCCTTCTCGACGTCCATGGCCAAGAGGACTGGGTCTTAATAGACCGCGTGAAACCAGCGTTTCTCGAAGGAAGCGACACCGCCTCAGCCGGACCTGGCAGATCCAGAGTTCCGCCTCAAAACAAGCCGCCCAACGGAAGAAAAATCATCAAACGACGACAAGAGGAAGAGATCCTTACACCGACCGCCAGCGCGCACCTCCGTTCAAAAACAAGAGGAACCCTCCGACGCCCGAAAAGATACGAAGATTGATCATCAGCCCTCTACGCCGCCCGATGTCTTGGGGGGTGAGTCCTTGTAAGGACACCGATCCCTTCGTCGTCCAGAAAATCGACAAACTACTTACCTATTTGAATTCTCTTTTCGCCACACTGTGGTTTCTCATGTATATATATTCCGCTCTACCAGAGCTACATTTTGACATATGTATCATTTCATAACATGTTTCTGTTAACCCATAATTCATATATTTGTAAGTGTAAGAAAACACATATATTTTGGCGGGCACTCCAATCTGATTTGGCGCCAGCGTCATCCTACCTTTCCGTCCGCACCTTGTAAATATACTCCCGTGCACATTCGAATAAAGTATCAGTTGATCTTGGTGACGCTTGTCTCACTGTCCTTACAATGGGCTTGATGTTTTCATTTTTTTGCGAGCGAGTGCATGGCGAAGCACACACCTTTAGATTTGGGGTAAAAAGAAAATATGTTTTCCTGAAGTGAATAATGCAAGTTACCTGAATTTGTGTCTATTTCAATCATACCAGTTTTAGTGAGTGTGTAGTGGGGAACAATGTGGTCGAACTGATTGTTCTGTTTGTTTGCAGTTGAAATGGTCAAATTCAATTAAGTCACGTTATTTACTACAGGAAAACATAAATTTCCTGTTCGAAATGTTTCCCCGTCCCTAAATATAATTTTACTGTTCCCACCGTGCCCTTCGGGAAATGGGTTGTCCATAACGGTAGAACAGCTTATTTGCAGTGGAGGTAAATGTGTAGGAGAGCTCCGCGGAAGATCTTGAAGAATTTAAACACCTACAATTCACTATTATATCATATAGAACGCTTATATAATAGTCAATATATGAGCAGCTTCTATTTAACGAAGATATTCGTGTGTATAGTTATGTTTCACTTGGATTTTTTCTAAGTGTTTGTTTTTGTTTACTGTGTGATGTCTTGGCTAAAATGAGCTGTTTCACCGCCTTACTGCGTATGGCAAACTAGTTCTCAATGCTATTCTAACCAATAACAGGTGTTTTCTTGACGTCACACTGTTTGAAAACCAATCATGGCGGTTTTTACAAATCTAGCCAATGCTGACACTTATTACTTCACTTATCCCTGCTATTTTTCCACCAGTTACCACAGTTTACGTGAAGTTCCGCGGAGGAATATTTTTGCACGTCTCGGATCTCCCTTCAAACTTAAAAGCTCATTTTGCCGTGAAGTATGGAGCAATTAGCAGGACCTTCATCCCGTTCCGACTGTGTCACTTGTGACAATTGCTTTATTTCTTATGGGGATTTTTGTGTACATTATTCAGGGAAAGGTGATTTGCTAATTGCATTTGCTCAACGTCATGGTTTGATTTTGGCAGAGAAAAAGTGCCCTAATTGTGAAAATGTGTGCCGTATAGATTACAACAAATTAGCATTCCGGTGTGATCGTAGTGTGGTTACTCGTGGGAAAAGGAAGAGGAGGTGCAATTTTTTCGTGTCTTGTTTCAAAGGTAAGTTAGATATTGAGACTAATTTGAAGTTTGTGTTCCTTTTTTTGCAAAAGGCGTTTTCATTTGAATTTGTTTCGTTTGAACTGAAACTCAATGTGGCCTTAAGGGGGGGTCGCAGGGGGGGCGGAGCCCCCCCCCGGTAGGCCTAGGTAGGGGTACAGGGCCCCATAGGCTAGGTTAGGTGGGTGTCTTAGGTTCGGTGGTGCCCTGAAAATTACTGTGGCCTTAAGGGGGGGTCGCAGGGGGGGGCGGAGCCCCCCCCCCCCCCCCCCGGTAGGCCTAGGTAGGGGTACATGGCCCCCAGGGTAGGGTAGGTAGTTGTATTAGGTTCGGTAGTGCCCCGAAAAATCACTTTTCTCCTCCTCCCCCCACCCAAAAACCCCGCTTCCCACTGGGGTCCCCCATAATTGTAGTAGTAGGTTTATGCTTACATTTTCTGTGTAAGAGATAGGTGGTTGTAGGAGGATTATCTCACAGTTTCAAGGTAACTGTAGCTCTAATCTACTGTTTTCTTTCGTTTTCTACTTTTAGAAACTTTTAAATCGAGCGCGGAGCTCTCCTACACATTTACCGCAGTGGAAATAAAGGTCATATTCATAATAGAAGTTTTTTCTTTCTCTTGGGGATGTTGGCAGGAGTTTTATTTTTCTATAAATATACCGAAATATCGGCAAGAAACTGACATGGTTCAGCTCAACCTATCGACAGTTACAAACGGAGGAAATGATGGTCACTCAGAAAGTTAAAATTAAAAGTATTTTCATTGGCCAAAGATTTGAGGAAATAGCTGACCCCCTTGTGATAGTGTGTCAGCAGAAAGTACATGGAGGTGACATGGTCACCCAACACCCTTTGGTAAATTTGTACCTTTTAATGTTACTTACCTGGAAGGAACGTAGAGTTCAGTAATGAGTAGCCAGCTCAAGCTACGTTTCTTTCAAGTAGTTAGCGTGCGGTAGTACGTAAAATTAAATGACAGCTATTGCACTATTATCACATGATAATTAGGAATACAATGAAATGATTGGTCACTTGATAATGTGTAACCCCTAAGTTACATTACACTGTAATATACTACAATAATAACCGTTCTTTTCTACGTCTGCAACAGACAGTCAAAGTAACACTGTCAGACTGTACTAGTAACAAACAATTATTCATTATTACCAACCAAATGGGAAGATACCTTCGGTATGAACTGTTAACTAATTCACACGAGAGTGTAAACGTTCACTGTTCAATAGTAATAATTATATCAATAAATTATAATATTACCATAGAGCCAAATCACGGATATTACATGCAATTACCGTATATAGGCCTATGGACAAACCTAACAAATGGGCGAATGGCTATACTGTAATTCTTATTCTTCTTCTTCCATTTTTAGCAAGAGATCTGGTCAATTCTGGAGCCAATGTATTCCCCGTAAATATGATACAAAATAAAACATTAGATTTAATGAATACAGATGACAAATTTTAGTGTTAGTCTGTAAATAAATGTTAACTCCTTTATCGAATGGAATGAATGATATGTTAACACATGAGGCTTAATACATTTATTCAAACATTATCTATGCTCCTCCTTCCATTGATATTGTTGTTTTTATAGTGAAAAATATATATAACCCTTCTTTAAAAACATTTACATTAATTTATATTTAAGACAACCTCCTGTTGTTTCTATATTGCAAAATCGTTGCATTAAATGTACTCTCTTTACAAAAGAACATCTATGTGGGTTTAGAGACTAAATTTATTCCTTATTCCTCTGTTGGATAATTAATATTTCAGATGATTATAATGTGTTTAGTAAATAAGTTTTAGGTAGAAATGTTATAAAAGCAGTTTACGCCCTCTCCTGTAAATAATTTTCTTGTCTTCCTATTAGATTTTTCAAAGAGCAATTCAATTTAGAATCCTGCTCATTTTACTTTTAGATCCTTTCTTTGCAGACTATATTGCTTACAATTTATCATTACGTGTGAAATGTCCTCTACTACATTGCATGTGCTACATAGAGGTGTATTTATCATCTTGAAGTTATGTAAATATGCATTTACTCTAACATGTCCAATCCTCAAATTTCCCATTAAGGTATCTATTTTTTCTATTTCTATAATAAGCTGTCTCCCAATCTTATATAATAGGTTTAAATGTACCGAGCCACTTACTTGATTTAATAACATCCCATTCCATTTATCATTTCTTCTCTGTCAAAGACAAGTGGTTGTTGATAGTACAGGGGTTGTTTGGCCCTTTTTTAGCGGTTGCATCTGCCAATTCGTTCCCAAGGATTCCTTTGTGGCTTGGAATCCACTGCAGTTTTAAATAATTACAATTACTATTCAGTTCGATCAGCATCTCCTGTATATTGTGCACTAGTGCTTTGAATCATTTGTATCCTTATTATTTACCATTGATATAGAGGACAGTGAATCTATGAATAATACCGTCTCTTTGTGCATATAATTACCCCCTGTCAATTTCAGCGCTTCACACTTAGCAAATAATTCCGCACCCAGAATAGACGTTGCCGGGTTTAATCTAAAACTACAATAAAAAATCAAGGCTGGGAATAACATATTAACTATTAATTTCTTTTTAGGACCGATCCGTATATATGTCTAAGGGATTAGGATACTTTTCCTCTTTCATTCTACAGAACTCTAGAATAAATTGAGTATTAGGTTCCTCCTGGTCAATGTCATCCATTGGGTTAATACCAAGATACCTACCAATACATTTCCAAGGGGCTACAACAGGAAATACCCTTCCTCCCATTGCATCCCTAACTTCACTTTCCACCTAATCATGATCACTTGTAGCCTTAATATAAATGGCCTTTTAAAGTAACCAGAGTTCCATCCCTTACCGTCTACTCTTTTATCGATTAGAACTTCCTGACTAGTTGGGTGATTCTTACCTCTAACTGTTTTAGTTTTACAAAATAAAACAACATTCTGTGTTGTATTTGTATTCTTACTGGTGTCACGTTATTTTCAACTTGTAGTGATACAATGGGTGATGTGCTTTTAGCTCCAAGTGCTATTCGAAATGTGATGTTTGTGTTTTTTTTTTCAATTTTTCTATTACTTCTAGCTGCTGACAAATATACTTCAATTCCATATTTAATTTTGCTTTAATGTAAGCCTTGTAGAACATCAGTAAAGTTTCCTATCTGCTCCCCAGGTGTTGGAGGAAACCGCCTTCAATAAATTCAGTCTCTGGTAGCATATTGCTCTTACCTGGTAGATGTGATGTGGCCAAGTGAGGCCTGGACTGCCCAATGTCAATCCTAGATACTTGTATTTTTATGTACCCATTCAATTATATTGTTTTCAATGTTGATTTTGGGTAAGATATCTATTTTCTTGTTTGTAAAATATATTATCTTCGTCTTACCTGCATTTACCCTTAGCCCACATATTTGGGTTCATTCGTAAAACCTTTCAACCGGATCATGAATTTCCAGACAAGCTATTTCAATTGTATCTGCCATTACACAGAAGCAAGTATCATCGGCCAATTCTGTACTTTTGACTGGTTCTACGTTTGGTATGTCACTCATCATGATATTGAATAGTGTAGGAGTTAGGAGTGAGCTTTAAGGAACCCCTGGGCTAATTTTTTCTAGTATCAGAATATTTATTTTCTACATTTACCACATATTTCCTATCTTTCAAAAAGCACTCATGCCATGCTAACAGTCTCCCTGTGACCATGCGTGCAAGTTTATACATCGAAGCTGCATGGTTTATTGTATCGTAAGTACTCTGTAAATCAAAGAAAACAACTACTGTTACCTTACGATTTATTAACGAAACTCTTACCTCGTGTTCCAGCCTAACTAACTGATCGATTGCACTTCTAGTTTTTCTGAATCTACTCTGGTTTTTTCCTAATTGTTCGTTATTTTCTAACACCCAGTATAGGCGTTTATGAACCGCTCTTTCCATTTGTTTGTCAAAGCAAGATAACAATGTGATTGGTCAGTAGGATTGTAGTAGTTCCTCGGGTTTTCCAGGTTTTAGTATCGGACAAATCATATTCTGTTTCCACATCTTAGGATAACTTGTAACTCTCCAGCTTTCATTAATAAAACCTAATACTTGATGGTATTTCTGTTTTGACATATTCTTCATGAATTTGTTGTGAATTTGTTCTAACCCTGTTGCACTTTCATTTGGTAACTCTTTGATGCACTCTTCTAGCTCAGCCATTGAGAATAATTTGTTGTAATCCTGAAATTCATTGTTGCGTTTTGCTATTTCAGCCCATTCAATCATTTCCCTCTCTGACTCCAAGACAATTGACACACTAATTTTTTCCAAAGGCTTCTGCTAGCAATTCTGCCATTTCTGTTGGTCCGAAAATCAATTTATCTCCCCATTAGTTAGTGGATGTTGGTCTATACATAAGTTTGTGTGATATTCATTCATGAATTATCAAGTTAAGAAAACGTTTCTATTACTAGGCAAGCTACAACTCTCGTTGGAAGACAGTACAATGCAGAAAGGGGAGAGAGAGAGAGAGAGAGAGAGAGAGAGAGAGAGAGAGAGAGAGAGAGAGAGAGAGAGAGAGAGAGAGTGCTTGTTATACGCGTCACACCTACGTCACGGAGATCAATTGTCCAAATGCCTACTCGGCTCTCGCCAACTTATGCTTGAAAGCCAAGAGTAAGCTCATTAATGAATCACACTTGGCATCGCAGTGTAGTGTCATAAATTAGCGGACTGTGTCAAAGAAGCTGTGCCAAAATGTCACATTAATCCCGTTGTTTGTATAGAAGATATTTGCGAAAACAGTATAACATGGGGTCTTAAATGCATAGTAAACGCATAAAAAGTAGATTTTGCTTGTCATAGGCTATGATATGAGCGTAGTAATACTTATCTTATTTCACATAAAGGCTTTTAACTTTGTATGAAAAATTAAGAAAAATTATGATAGTAATTACAGTATAGCCGGAGAGCTTTCACCGGAGACTCGATGTCGGACAGCGGTCCAGTGCGAATGTATGTATGAAGTATTCCATGAGTAAAGTGTTCTAAACTCTTAGCGTTTTCGTTAAATTCCTGAAACAGGCTTGGGGACCTCTGACAAGTCCGTCTTATGCACACCACAAGAAGAAAGTAAGACTATTCTATTATTTTCAAATAATCTAAGAGTTAATCGTTAGCAGATAGGTTAGCAATATTACCCTATAGGGCTGCCTAGGTTAAGGCGACCCAGGATGGATTTGATCACCCAGGATAACGACCTTTTGACTATGTCCTCGGATATTGAGTGTAGCCGAGAAATGGATTGCGAGTGAACCACAATAGAAAGTATAAATTTTAGAAGAAGGAAAAGGGAACAAGAGAAAAGTGATAGTTCGGAGGGAGAAATTGAATACCATATTGGAAGTACAGTAGGTCGAGTAGGCAAAAAGTTAGATCAAGATAAGAAAAATAATAGGTTAGAACATAAGGTACAAGGCAAGGTAATGATTATGCAATTTATAGATAGAGAAGGAAAATCAGTGAGACTACTTAGGAACCCTATTAAGATGGAAAGATATTTAAGGCAGTCACCGTTTGCACAGAGAAACGTGGTGGACTATAAAACTAATGAAACTAAAAAAAACAGCTAATAACACCTTTTAATGAAAAGGAAGACGTAAATGATTATTAACTTTAACAACTTTTGGTCCTCAAGAAGACATATCAGATAAGTAGTGGTAAGGGTACTAGGACCAGTCTATGAGGAAATAGAAGAGGAGGAAATTAAGGAATATTTGGAAGATCAGGATATTAAGGTGAGCAAAATAGAGAGGATGTGGAAAGGTAAAGAGAGACAAGGGAGTAAAAGCTAAATGTGTGGAGATTACATTTGAGGGGAATGAGATGCCAGAGAAAATAAAATTTTGAAACAGAATAATGGAAGTTAGGCCGTTTATACCAAAGGTTATTAAGTGTTTCAAATGTCAGAGGTTTGGTCACCATTAAGACGAATGTAAATAAAAAATAAATAAATGCGTAAACTGCGGAGATCATACGGCCAAAGAGTGCAGTAAAGACCTAAACAAGGACCAATTAAAGTGCACAAATTGCTCAAGAAGCATGTCGCTAGTTATAGGGATTATGAAGTAGCTAGAGAAGCAAAAAGAATACATATAGTAAAAACATTTTAAAGTGCACCTTATGACAAAGCTAAAGTCAAATATAATCAGTGAAAGAGGGAAAATGTAAGGGCCAATGAAAATTGTGATAAGGTAAGTAATAAAACTGCAGAAACAGAGACGAAAGATGACTTGTTAAGTTCAAAGCTTAGTATTAAACAAATAAGATACGAAACTTTCAAGAGAAATTATGCTGAAATTTGGAAAAGGGATAAAATAAAAACCAATGATAAAAGATGTCAAACTGAAGAGAAGGAAACTGAACACAAAGAAAGTTCTAAAACTAAAATCAAAGTGGAGTTATAAGATATAGTAAAATTATGCAGATTCATCTGTTAAACAAAGAATTCTGGCCAATAAGGAAACTTCTGGTAGTCTTTCAATATTAATGGATGAAAACGTTAAAAGTTAAATGCTGGTAACGTTTGGTATAACTGTTGATGATGGGGAATTGGAAAATCTTAGGAAGGATTTAAGCGTAAAGGAAAAACCTTTAGCAAATCAAAATGGATATTATGTCAAAATTATCTATAATCCAATGGAATGCGATGGGGTTGTAACCATCAGTGGGAGTTAAAACTGATTTGCAGTGTCAAACCACATGTTTGCTGTGTATATGAAAAGTTTTTGAAAGAAGATCAACAGGAAAAGTTTATAAACTATTGAGTTCTAAGGAAAGACAGAGTAGGTCAAAGAATGGGGGGGTGTAATGATCCTTATTAGACGTGATGTTTGTTATGTAGTGGGAAACACCACAGAATACCCAAAGGGTAACATGGAAGTTCAACACATCAAGGTCAATTTCAAGAGAGGTAATTTCGATATAATAAATGCGTATAATCCTAGTGACAAGTTGACTAAAGAAGAATTTGCTTAATTCATAGAGAAAATAGGGATAGATTTTATAGTTGTAGGGGATTTCAATGCTCGTCACTCCTTGTGGGAACCTGATATCGCCGAAAATAAAACCAACAGCAGCAGAGAATGGATAGTGGAATTGTATAATTAAAACGACAATTTAGTACTAATTACGCCACCAGGAGCCTACAAGACTCAACCTATTACAGGGACATTTTCAACAATAGATTTATGTTTCAGTTCATCCACAATAGCAAATTTTTCCTATAGAAAAGAGCTAGCTAACATGGATAGTGATCACACACCAATTTCAACATATAGTGACTTGGAAACTGAACAAACTGGGTTATGGAAAAGAAAGAGGTGGGTATTGGAAGATGTTGACTGGCAAAAGTAGAATAATGATATTGACGCAATAGAAATGGCAAATACATTAGAACTGGGTGGTGAAATACAAGATTTCCGCAATAGAATGGTCAAATATAGTGAAAAGAATATCAGGCAAAGTAATGAGAAAGTAATTATTAGATATAACAAGTCATGGTGGAACGAGAAAAGCAGTAAGGCAGTGGCAGAGAGGCACCAAGCGAGAAAGTTGTTCACTAAACACTCACCCACTCATAATAAAATCGACTTCCACAAGAAAAAGAAGCAGTTGTAAAGAAATGTAATAAAGTTACAAAAAGAGTTCCTTGGGATAATTACACAATTAAAATGAATATGAATAAACCCCAGAAAGAAGTTTGGAACACTATTAATAGGATTAAGGGAATTCTAGTTAAAGATCGCCATCCACTAAGTAATGAGAACAAATTTATTTTTGGTCCGATAGAAAAGGCAGAATTGCTAGCAGAAGCCTTTGTGGAAAATTTGCGTGTGTTAAATGTCTTAGAGTCAGAGAGGGAAATGATTGAATGGGTTGAAATAGCAAAACACAATAATAAATTTCAGGATTACAACAAATTATTAATCAATGGCTGAGCTAGAAGAGAGCATCAAAGAGTTACCAAAAGAAAGTGCAACAGGGTTAGACAAAATTCATCAAGAATATGTCAAAGGGGAAACGCCATCAAGTATTAGGTTTTATTAATAAAACCTGGAGAGTTACAAGTTATTCTATTATGCGGAAACAGAGTATGATTTGTCAGGTATTAAAACCTGGAAAACCCGAGGAAAGACCACAATCCTACTGACCAGTTACATTGTTATCTTGCATTGGGAAACTAATAGAAAGAATGGTTCATAAACGCCTATACTGGGTGTTAGAAAATAACAAATAACTAGAAAAAAACCAGAGTGGATTCAGAAAAACTAGAAGTGCAACAGATCAGTTAGTTAGGCTAGAACACGAGGTAAGAGTTTCGTTAATAAATCGTAAGGTAACAGTAGTTGTTTTCTTTGATTTACAGACTACTTACGATACAATAAACCATGCAGCTTCGATGTATAAACTTGCACGCATGGTCACAGGGAGACTGTTAGCATGGCATGAGTGCTTTTTGAAAGATAGGAAATATGTGGTAAATGTAGAAAATAAATATTCTGATACTAGAAAAAATTAGCCCAGGGGTTCCTTAAAGCTCACTCCTAACTCCTACACTATTCAATATCATGATGAGTGACATACCAAACGTAGAACCAGTCAAAAGTACAGAATTGGCCGATGACACTTGCTTCTGTGTAATGGCAGATACAATTGAAATAGCTTGTCTGGAAATTCAGGATCCAGTTGAAAGGTTTTACAAATGGACTCAGAAATGGGTCTAAGGATAAATGCAGGTAAGACGAAGATAATGTATTTTACAAACAAGAAAATAGATATCTTACCCAAAATCAAAATTGACAACAATATAATTGAATGGATACATAAATACAAGCATCTAGGATTTATATGGGACAGTCCAGGCCTCACTTAGACACATCACATCAACCAGGTAAGAGCAATATGCTACCAGAGACTGAATTTATTGAAGGCGGTTTCCTCCAACACCTGGGGAGCAGATAGGAAAACTTTGCTGATGTTCTACAAGGCAAACATTTTAAGCAAAATCAAATAGGGAATTGAAGTATATTCATCAGCAACTATAAGTAACAGAAAAATTTGAAAAATAAAAAAATACAAAATATCGCTTTACGAATAGCACTTGGAGCTAAAAGCACATCACCCATTGTATCACTACAAGTTGAAAATGGCGTGGCACCAGTAGGAATAAAAATACAACACGGAATGTTATTTCATGGTGAAAAACTAAAACAGTTAGGTTTGTGGTAGTTCAAGTCCCACTGATTACCACCCAATTTCCATAAGTCCCATATTATCTAAAGTTTTTGAGCGTCTTCTAGCAAAACGTCTTAATAGGTTTGCAGAAGATAATCATCTATTCCCTAGTTTGCAATTTGGTTTTCGTAAAGGCCTTGGAGCATGTGATGCCCTCCTTACAATCTCCAATGCTGTACAGAAATCCCTTGATTGTGGTCAGGAAGTTTGTATGATTGGCCTTGATTTTAGTGCTGCCTTTGACCGTGTTAATCATGAGGCCCTCATTTTCAAACTCAAACAGTTGGGAGTGGGTGGGTCGTTTCTTAGCATTATTATTGATTTTCTAAGTAATAGATCTCAAAGAGTTGTTGTTGATGGGCACCATAGTGAGTATAGGAATGTGATATCCGGTGTTTCACAGGGTAGTGTTCTTGGCCCATTACTTTTCATACTACTGTATATACACATGACATGTGGTTTGGCCTAGAAAACAAGCTTGTTGCATATGCAGATGATGCTACTCTCTTTGCATCAATTCCATCCCCTGAATGTAGATCTGGGGTTGGTGAATCTCTTAACAGAGATTTAGCTAAAATTAGTGCATGGTGCAAATTATGGGGTATGAAGTTGAATCCTAAGAAACCTCAAAGTATGATTGTAAGTAGGTCAAGGACGGTGGCTCCTCAACATCCGGATCTCAGTATTGATAATGTTTCTTTAAATTTGTATGAGTGATTCTCGACAGCAAATTTACTTTCGAGAAACACATTAGGTCTGTGTCTTCTTCAATTGCACAAAAAATTGGCTTATTTGGGAAAGTCTTACAAGATTTTCGGTGATCAATCTATTCGGAAGAGGTGTTTTAATTCTTTCATTCTACCTTGTTCTCCTGTCTGGTGTTCCGCTGCTGATTCTCATCTTAATTTGTTGGATAGAAACTTACGGTCTATTAAATTTCTTATTCCTGATCTAGATATTAATCTCTGGCACCGTCGTTCAATCAGTTCATTATGCATGTTGCATAAGATTTTTCATAACTCTGACTATCCTTTACATTCAGATCTCCCTGGACAATTCTATCCTGTTCGTAATACTAGGCAGGTAGTTAATTCTAATAGCTAGGCCTTCTCCATCATGAAGCTCAATACTACATAGTATTCTAGAAGTTTTATTCCAGCTGTTACCAAGTTGTGGAATGATCTTCCTAATCAGGTAGTTGAATCATTAGAACTTCGAAAGTTCAAAGTTGGAGCAAATGTTTTTATGTTGACCAGGCTGACATGAGTCTTTTTATAGTTTATCTATGACATATCTGTTTTTGACGTTGTTAATAGTTTATATAGGACATATCTGTTTTGACATTGTTACTGTTTTAGAAGGATTTATTGTTAACTTGTTCTCATCATTTATTTATTTCCTTATTTCCTTTCCTCACTGGGCTATTTTTCCCTATTGGAGCCCATGGGCTTATAGCATCTCGCTTTTCCAACTAAGGTTGTAGCTTGGCTTGTAATAATAATAGTAATAATGATAATAATAATAATAATAATAATGATAATAATAATGATAATAATAACTAGTCAGGAAATTCTAAACGATAAAAGACTTAGGCAGTAAAGGATAGAACTCTGGGTACTATAAAAAGCCATTTATATTAAAAATACAAGAGATCATGATAAGGTGGAAAGTGAATTTAGGGATGCAACGGGAAGGAAGGGTATTTCCTGTTGTAGCCCCTTAGAAATGTATTGGTAAGTATCTTGGTATTAACCCAATGGATGACATTGACCAGGAGGAACCTTATACTAAATTTATTCAAGAGTTCTGTAGAATGAAAGAGGAAAGGTATCCTTACCCCTTAGACATATATACGGATGGGTCAAAAAAAAAAAAAAAAAAAAAAAAAAAAAAAAAAAAAAAAAAAAAGGAATTTAACAGTGAGGAATGGTCGTGGGCTGCTGCCTGTGTTATTCCGATTTTTTTTGTAGTTTTAGATTAAACTCAGCAACATCTATTCTGGTTGCTGAATTATTTGCTATATGCGAATCGCTGAATTGGATAGGGAATAATTATTTGCACAAAGAGACGGTAATATTCACAGATTCATTGTCCTCTATTTCAATGGTAAATAATAAGGATACAAATGATTCAAAGCACTAGTGCACAATATACAGGAGATGCTGATCGAACTGAATAGTAATTGTAATTATTTAAAACTGCAGTGGATTCCAAGCCACAAAGGAATCCTTGGGAACGAATTGGCAGATGCAACCGCTAAAAAAGGGCCAAACAACCCCTGTGCTCTTAACAATCACTTGTCGATGACAGAAGAAAACAACATTAAAGAAAAAAAAAGGAAACAATAGAAACATGGCAAATGGAATGAGATGTTACTAAATCTAGTAAGTGGTTCGTTACGTTTAAACCTATTAAAGAAGATTTGGAGACAGCTTATTGTAGATATAGAAAAATAGAAACCTTATGGGAAATTTGAGGATTGGACATGTTAGAGTAAATGCGTATTTATATAAATTCAAGATGACATATACACCTCTATGTAGCACATGCAATGTGAAAATATCAGGATAATATTTTATAAAAAATATTTTGTTACATTTTTATATAGCAAGAACTAGAAACGATTTTGCATTCTCATTCAACACGTAATGATAAATTGTAAGAAATATAGTCTGCAAAACAAAAAGGATTTAAAAGTAAAATCGACATGACTCTAAAGTGAATTGCTCTTTGAATAATTTATTAGGAAAACACTATGAAAATGATGTACAGGAGAAGATAAACACTGCTGTTATAACATTTCTAACTAAAACTTATTTACTAAATACATTATAATTATCTGTAAAATTAACTTTCCAACAGAGGAATAAGGATTAGATTTAGCCTCTGAACCAACATTAATATTCTTTTGTAAAGAGACTACATTTAATGCAACAATTTTACAATAGAGAAGCCACAGGTGATTGTTTTAAATACTGTATAAATTAATGTAAATGTATTGAAATGTAAATGTTTTATGAAAAAAATTATATATATATATATATATATATATATATATATATATATATATATATATATATATATATATATATATATATATATATATATATACATACATATAATTATATATATATATATATATATATATATATATATATATATATATATATATATATATATATATTTTTTTTTTCTCTATAAAAACAATATCAATGAAAGGGTAAGCATGGATATTGTATTAAGCTTCATGTGGAGCAGTTAACATATCATTCATTCCATTTATTTACAGAATAACACTAAAATTGTCATCTGCATTCATAACATTTATTTACAGAATAACACTAAAATTGTCATCTGCATTGATTAGATATAATGTTTTATATTGTATCCTATTTACAGGGGAGTACATTGGCTCCAAGAATTGGAAGAAGAAGAATGAGAATTACAGTATAGCCATTTGCTCATTTGTTAGGTATGTTCATAGGCCTATATAATTGCATGTAATATCCGTGATTTAGCTGTATGGTAATATCTTAATATATTGATATAATTATTACTATTGAACAGTGAACGTTTACACTCTTGTGTGAATTAGTTAATAGTTCATACCTAAGGTATTTTTCCATTTGGTTGGCAATAATGTATAAATGTTTACAAATACAGTCTGATAGTCTTGACTCCGACTGTCTGTTACAGACGTAGCAAAGAAACTTGCCTTATGTCAAGTACAAATTAATTCCATGGGGTTACTCATTATCAAGTGGCCAATCATTTAATTGTATTCCTAATTATGATGTGATAATAGCGCGATAGCTGTCATTTCATTTTACTTACTACTGTACGCTAACCACTGCAAAGAAACGTAGCCTAAGCTGGCTACGCATTACTGAACCCCATGTTCCTTCCGTTCCTTCCAGGTAAGTAACTTTAAAAGGGTCTTGGGTGACCGTGTCACCTCCATATACTTTCTGCTGACACAATATCACAAGGGCGTCAGTTATTTTCATAAATCTTTGGCCAATTGAAATAATTTTTATTATAACTTTGAGTGACCATTATTTAATACACTTGTCGGGTATTATTTCACTATATTACAGGGAAATGTAACCTAGGAAAACAACTACTTTTTCTTATAGAAAAAATTACGGTAAAATTACAGTTTCAACCAATATAGGGAAACTGGAATAAAAATATATTTGTTGCATCAGAAATAGTGTAGTTCCAACGGATTTAACGTTTATTTTGACCGCAAACCATCCGATTTAGAGATTTACTATGTAATTGGAGTTAAAACAACAAGTTTTTCCAGAAAAATCTGTGTTTGTAACCGTGTTTTTATTGTTTTTGTTTCATATGTTGTAATGCAGAAAGACCCTACTTCATCCTAACAATTATGGGGGACACCAGGTGGGAACCGGGGTTTTGGTTGGGGGGGGTGCGTCAAATGATATTTGCAATAAATGAACACTTATCCTTCCACCCCCCCCCCATACCCCTACCTAGCCCTACCGGGGGGGGGGGGGGCTCTGCTCCCCTGCGACCCCCCCTTAAGGCCACAGTGATTTTCGGGGCACTACTGAACCTAATACAACCACCTAACCTAGGGCCTTGTACCCCTACCTAGGCCTAGCCCCTGCAACCCCCCCCCCCCCTTACGGCCACTACTTAACACATCCATCAAACCAAATCCAAAGTGATGGTACTGCTGTATACATTGTTATACTATCACCATTATAATATACTCAATAAATTAATGAAGCTTACCTTAAACTGTTGGTTCATAAAGATGTGCTGCTGCTTTGAGGAAAACGTGAAGCCGTTGTGAAGGTTCCTTGACATGCAGGACAATTTTTATTTTGTAAAATTAAATGGTGTCTGGCACAAATCCACTAGTTTTTCATTATTCCCCGAATAAGTTACAAATTTATTGTAACTTAGGAAACAGTCAGGACAAGAAGATGGAATTTCAACTTCTTGTGCAACATGAGATGACGTGCTTGCTATGGCCTCCATGTCTAAGAACGAAATGAAAGGCCTGGGTAAGATAATGTATTGTCGTGCGTTGATTGTCCAAACCTGTAAGACGTCATAGTGGATAGGCGCTGTGATTGGCCAAACGTGTAAGACTTCATAGTGGACTAGTTTGTCTGCGGATTATAGTGGTTACAGGGCTCATTTGAGCAAAAACAAGACATGAGTAGCGTGAGTTTGATCGTCGATATATAAAGAACTAGGCATTTGCGACAGATAATATACAGAAATACTACAAAAGACTTGCTTTACTTGGGAAAAATATTAATATAATAGATTTCCCATAATGGTTGAAACTGTTATTTTTCAATATTAAACTTACCCGATAATCATGTAGCTGTCAACTCCGTTGCCCGACAGAATTCTATGGAGGGATACGCCAGCTATCACAATACTAGAAGGGGGTGTACTTACCAGCGCCACCTGTGGCCAGGTACTATAGTACTTCTTGTTGACACCTCCTCAATTTTTCCTCTGTCGTGCTTCCGGCAAGACGTTCTGGGATACGCTTATGATCTTCGAGTATTTTCACAGCTAATTGGTGAAGTATTCTCTCAGATTTCAGCTGTCGCTTTACTGGAAACCTTCTTATATTAGCTAGATAGCTTTTATATAGTCCTGATTAACGGTTAACGATCTTTTGCTTGATTTTGGAACCCCCTTTGGCTAACTCTTTGGATTCAAGATGTCTGACATTTCGCAAGCCCCCTCCCATAGACGATGTAGGTCTTGCAATAGGCGTATTCCGAAGGCCTCGGTAGATCCTCACACCGCTTGTTCTGACTGTAGGGACAGGCCCTGTCAGTTAGAAAATCGATGTGAGGAATGCGCCGGACTTTCGGAACTTGAATTTGTCCGTCTTTTGAAATATTCAACTAAGTTAGAGAGAGGTAGAGTTAGGAGTTCTTCTCACTCTTCACTTTTTTCCTCACCTCATGATCCCCTACCTTTTCCTACCCCTGTAGTGGCTACCCCCGAACCTACTATTTGCCCTCCGCCTGATATGTCTGTTGTTTTGCGTGCTATTCAGGACTTAGGCGATAAAGTAGAGTCAGTGGTAAGTGATCATAAGTCTCTGATGGCCGAAGTCAAGGAACTTAAGGTCAAGAGTGCAGTGGGTGGAATTAGTGCCAGTGCTGTGACGAGTGCTAGTGTCAGTGCAGTGCCAAGTGCTAGTGTCAGTGCCAGTGTGGTGCGTGAGGATACTTCTGTGCGAGCCAGTCGTCCTCCCAGTCCGGGACCTCTTGCAAGCTCCCAAGCCCAGGGGAGAAGCAATGTCGAAGGGCATAAGGGTTCGGCAGGCCTTGTTCGGCGCACAGAAGTATCCTCGGTGGTTGCGGGCGTGTCTTCCAAAGACCGTCACTCCCACCTGCAGACGATTGAGCCCGTCTTTTTCTCGTCCGCTGATCAACTGTCAGGGAAGAAACGTTGGACTCAGGTCTCGAGACCACTTAAACGCAGAGTCCAGTCCGCGAGTGCTCAGCCAGGCTGCAGTCATTGGCTCAGCTCTGACTCGCCGCAGTCATCAGTCGACTGCACTCCGCCCAAGAGGAGTAAGGTTCTGCCACAACAGAGCTCGACTGTTAAGGCT
This sequence comes from Palaemon carinicauda, assembly GCF_036898095.1. NCBI lineage: Eukaryota > Metazoa > Arthropoda > Malacostraca > Decapoda > Palaemonidae > Palaemon > Palaemon carinicauda. Next base: position 10,420,401 of record NC_090759.1, on the reverse strand, counting down.
TTACCTCAGCCTACTGTAGTTTCTGCCGACCCCAAGTGGACTCTACTACAGTCCATGCAAGCACAGCTTTCGGACTTGATGCGTGAGTGTCGGGCTGAGAGTGTTGCGCCTCCGCCTCCGCCTGCACTCCCTCCGCCTGCGCTCGCTCCGCCTGCGCTCGCTCCGCCTGATCGCAGTACCACCTGCCAGGCGTACGATGTTGAGCCACGTTCTGAGTTTGCTGTTCCCAGTGGTGTTCAGCCTCCGCCTTCCTTAAGGCAACCTTTACAATGGGATCAGGAAGATTATACCTCTCTTCCTCCGCCTCCACTTGCTGCTCCACCAGTGATGCAACACTCGGTTGAGGTACAACAACCTCTCCCGTCCTTGAGTCAGTCTCCTCAGCTCTCGCTGCAGCGAGCTCAACCCTCCACAAGGCTAGCACCACAACTCCTTAGCCTTGCGCCTCAGGAGCCTCAGCTTGCGAGACATTTACCTTGTTCTGCGCAGCCTCTACCTCATCGCGCTCCGCTCACACCACAGGAACAGGAACTTGCTACTCCGCTTCCGCCATCCGCTCAGCAAGCGCAACCCTTGGGTTCAACCACTCATGCTAGGAGTCAGCCTCCTCCACCCATGCGCCTTCCTTCTGCTTCGTCTTTTGTTCAGCCTTTGCAGTCTGAGCCTCAGGTTTTCCCTCAACAGATACTTGAAGAGGAAACCACTAATATTGTTCCTACTCGTTCTGACTCTGCTGTTCAGCATTCTTGTCCGATCTCTTCGCTACACTCTGGTGATGAGGCTTCTGATGATGAGGAGGCACACCTGGATCCCTCGTCAGACGTGGATGAATCCAAGCCTTCTCCACAGTCTATTGACTTTCGTAAGGTCTTGGCTCTGCTTAGGGAGGTTTACCCAGACCACTTTGTCTCTGCTATTCCCCGCTCTCCGCCATCTGAGTTTTCGCTGGGCATTCAGCAAGCTAAGTCCACCTATACTAAGCTAGTCCTAGCAAGGTCCTCTAAGAGAGCGTTAAGGATCTTAGGGGAGTGGCTGCAGACTAAGCAACACCTTGGCAAAACTTCTTTCATGTTTCCTCCGACTAAGCTCACTTCGAAAGCGAGCGTTTGGTATGCCACAGGAGAAGCACCAGGCTTGGGAGTACCTGCCTCTGCCCAGGCTGACTTCTCAAGTCTGGTAGACTCGCCTCGGAGAACTGCAATGAGGCGCTCTAAGGTTTGCTGGACCTTCTCAGACCTTGATCACTTACTGAAGGGCGTATTTAGAGCATTTGAGATGTTCAACTTTCTAGACTGGTGCCTGGGAGCCCTCAGCAAGAAGACCTCTCCTGCGGACAAGGATTCTGCCATGCTATTAATGTCCTGCATGGATAAGGCCATTAGAGATGGATCTGGTGAGCTTGCGTCGATGTTTGTATCAGGGGTTCTGAAGAAAAGGGAACAGCTGTGTACCTTCCTTTCCTCCAGCATTACACCTTGTCAAAGGTCACAACTCCTTTTTGCTCCGCTCTCGAAGTTCCTCTTCCCTGAAGAGCTGGTTAAGGACTTGTCTGCTGCCCTGATACAAAAGGACACACACGATCTTGTAGCCTCATCGGCTCGTAAGTCTAAGGTTGCTACCTCAGTCCCCAGGACTTATCGCTCCCCAGTGGCTGATACCCCTGCTACGAGGTTCATACCGCCCTTTCGTGGTAGAGCCCCCAGCCGAGGAAGCTCCCGTCCAGACTCTTCCAGGAGCAAGTCTAGGAAAGGCTCCAAGACATCTAAAGGAAAAAACTGACTCTCCGCATCTCCAGACAGCAGTAGGAGCCAGACTCAAGATCTTCTGGCAAGCCTGGGAGAAGAGAGGTGCAGACGCCCAGTCTGTCAGTTGGCTGAGGGACGGTTACAGGATTCCATTCTGCCTCAAACCACCTCTGACCACATCTCCCATCAACCTCTCTCCCAACTACAAAGAAGAGGACAAGAGGCTAGCTTTGCACCAGGAGGTGTCGCTACTTGTGCAGAAGAAGGCAGTGGTTATAGTCCGGGACCATCAATCCCCGGGCTTCTACAACCGTCTCTTTCTTGTGGCCAAGAAGACAGGAGGTTGGAGACCGGTGCTGGACGTCAGCGCGCTCAACGCGTATGTCACCAAGCAGACGTTCACGATGGAGACGACGAAGTCGGTCCTAGCAGCGGTCAGGCAGGAGGACTGGATGGTCTCGTTGGACTTGAAAGATGCCTACTTTCACGTTCCTATTCATCCAGACTCCCAACCTTTCCTGAGATTCGTTTTTGGAAAGGTTGTCTACCAATTCCAAGCCCTGTGTTTTGGCCTAAGCACAGCTCCTATGGTGTTCACTCTTCTGATGAGGAATATAGCAAAATTCCTACACTTATCGGACATCAGAGCCTCCCTCTACTTAGACGACTGGCTGTTGAGAGCCTCCACGAGTCGTCGCTGTCTGGAGAATCTCAACTGGACTTTGGACTTAATCAGAGAGCTGGGTCTGTTAGTCAACATAGAAAAGTCTCAGCTCTTTCCCTCCCAATCCATTGTGTACCTAGGAATGGAGATTCGGAGTCAGGATTTTCGGGCTTTTCCATCGGCCCCCAGGATAAGCCAAGCCCTAGAGTGCATCATGAGCATGCTGAAGAGGAGCAGTTGCTCGGTGAGACAGTGGATGAGTCTCACAGGGACCCTTTCATCACTGGCCCTGTTCGTCGAGCTAGGGAGACTCCACCTCCGCCCTCTTCAATTCCATCTTGCAGCTCATTGGGACAAGGGTTCGACTCTCGAAGCAGTCTCTATCCCAATCACCCAAGAGATGAAGACCACTCTCCTGTGGTGGAAGAACAATCTCCTTCTCAGGGAGGGCCTATCGTTGGCTATTCAGACCCCCAATCTTCATCTCTTCTCAGATGCATCAGACTCGGGCTGGGGTGCGACCTTGAACGGACGGGAATGCTCGGGAACGTGGAACGAGGAACAGGGATTACTCCACATCAACTGCAAGGAGCTACTAGCAGTTCATTTAGCCCTGCTGAACTTCAAGTCCCTCCTGCTAGGCAAAGTGGTGGAGGTGAACTCAGACAACACCACAGCCTTGGCTTACATCTCCAAGCAAGGAGGGACCCATTCGAGGAGCCTATACGAGATCGCAAGGGACCTCCTCATTTGGTCAAGAGGTCTAAACCTCACTCTGGTCACGAGGTTCATTCAGGGCAATATGAACGTCTCAGCAGATCGCCTAAGCAGAAGGAATCAGGTCATTCCCACGGAATGGACCCTCCACAAGAGTGTGTGCAACAGACTTTGGACCTTGTGGGGTCAACCTACCATAGATCTGTTTGCCACCTCCATAACCAAGAGACTTCCGCTGTACTGTTCCCCTGTTCCAGACCCTGCAGCAGTTCATGTGGATGCTTTTCTACTGAACTGGTCCCATCTCGACCTTTACGCATTCCCACCGTTCAAGATAATAAACAAAGTTCTGCAGAAATTCATCTCGCACGAAGGGACACGGCTGACGCTGGTTGCTCCCCTTTGGCCTGCAAGAGAATGGTTCACAGAGGTACTTCAATGGCTAGTCGACATCCCCAGGACTCTACCTCTAAGAGTGGACCTTCTACGTCAACCTCACGTAGACAGGTTGCACCCAAACCTCCACGCTCTTCGGCTGACTGCCTTCAGACTGTCGAAAGATTCGCTAGAGCTAGAGGCTTTTCGAAGGAGGCAGCCAGTGCGATTGCCAGAGCAAGAAGGGTTTCCACTCGTAGAGTCTACCAATCTAAGTGGGAAGTCTTCCGGAGCTGGTGTAGAGCCAATTCAATATCCTCTACCAATACCTCTGTGACCCAAATAGCTGACTTCCTTCTACATCTTAGGAATGAGAGATCCCTTTCAGCCCCTACGATTAAAGGGTATAGGAGTATGTTGGCTTCAGTTCTCCGCCACAGAGGTTTGGACCTTTCTTCCAACAAGGACCTTCAAGACATTCTTAAGTCTTTTGAGACGTCTAAAGAGCGTCGTCTATCCACTCCAGGCTGGAACCTAGACGTAGTCTTAAGGTTCCTTATGTCACCTAGGTTCGAACCTCTCCAGTCAGCTTCCTTCAAGGACCTTACCCTCAAGACTCTTTTTCTCGTCTGCCTTGCAACAGCTAAGAGAGTCAGTGAGGTTCATGCCTTCAGCAAGAACATTGGTTTCACGACCGAATCTGCAACATGTTCTTTTCAGCTCGGATTCCTAGCAAAGAATGAACTTCCTTCACGTCCTTGGCCTAGATCGTTTGAAATACCTAGCCTCTCCAACATGGTAGGTAACGAACTAGAGAGAGTTCTTTGCCCTGTCAGAGCTCTCAAGTATTATCTTAAGAGGTCTAAACCTATTCGAGGACAGTCAGAAGCCTTATGGTGTGCCATCAAGAAACCTTCGAGGCCCATGTCCAAGAACGGGGTTTCGTATTATATAAGGCTTCTGATTAGAGAAGCCCATTCTCACTTAAAGGAGGAAGACCTTGCATTGCTGAAGGTAAGGACCCACGAAGTAAGAGCCGTAGCTACTTCGATGGCCTTTAATAAAAACCGTTCTCTGCAGAGCATAATGGATGCAACCTATTGGAGGAGCAAGTCAGTGTTTGCATCATTTTATCTTAAAGATGTCCAGTCTCTTTACGAGAACTGCTACACCCTGGGACCATTCGTAGCAGCGAGTGCAGTAGTAGGTGAGGGCTCAGCCACTACATTCCCTTAATCCCATAACCTTTTTTAACCTTTCTCTTGAATGCTTTTATTGTTGTTTTTATGGTTGTTACGGTAGGCTAAGAAGCCTTCCGCATCCTTTTGATTTGGCGGGTGGTCTATTCATTCTTGAGAAGCGCCTGGGTTAGAGGTTTTGTAGAGGTCCTTTAGTAGGGGTTGCAACCCTATATACTTTAGCACCTTTGGGTTGATTCAGCCTCCAAGAGGAACGCTGCGCTCAGTAAGGAAGACGAACTTAAAAAAGAGGCAGAGTAACGGTTCAATTCGACTTCCTTACCAGGTACTTATTATTTCATTGTTATTTGAGATAACTGTTATATGAAATATGGGATACTTAGCTATCCTTTAATCTTGTACACTGGTTTTCACCCACCCCCCTGGGTGTGAATCAGCTACATGATTATCGGGTAAGTTTAATATTGAAAAATGTTATTTTTATTAGTAAAATAAATTTTTGAATATACTTACCCGATAATCATGATTTAATCGACCCTCCCTTCCTCCCCATAGAGAACCAGTGGACCGAGGAAAAATTGAGGAGGTGTCAACAAGAAGTACTATAGTACCTGGCCACAGGTGGCGCTGGTAAGTACACCCCCTTCTAGTATTGTGATAGCTGGCGTATCCCTCCATAGAATTCTGTCGGGCAACGGAGTTGACAGCTACATGATTATCGGGTAAGTATATTCAAAAATTTATTTTACTAATAAAAATAACATAATACCAAAATTACGCTCTCTTCGATAATGACACTCGTTCCCGTCGCAAATGAGTAGTTTCAGAATTATATATACATCTATATCCTACGATAATGGGGGACACCCCCAGTGGGAACTCAGTGTTTTGGGTTGGGAAAACAATTTGGGAAACGAGATATAATCATAAAACAAGCCTTTTCTTCTCTGTACATTACCTTCTTGAATGTACTGTATTATAATTGGAGGAAAATACAAAACAGTATATCTGGATAAACTTTGGAGGCGCCGTTGCAAAGATTATTCCATGAAAAAATACAGTAACCAGTGCTGCCAATGTCTGATGTAGATCAAATGTTAGTATTCCATGCTAACAGCACCCGTACGTACGTACGTTCGTGCATACTAGTTTTCGACCTGCGCAAAAACCCCGCCACCTGCGCAGAAGCTTTTCCCCCTCTAATTACTCGTTTTATTATCGTATACCTTTTAAAATCATCTCATTTTATATTCCCATTCAATATTATTTATCATACATTCTATTTTATCTTCCTATATTGGGTTTATTTCTTTAGTTATTTCCTTTTCACTCCCCGGTTTCATATAAATACTTGCTCTGGACTAGTTTCCTTATCCAGTTCATTCATGTTAATATCATCTGATTTTATATTACCATTCAATATTATTTATCATACTTTCCGTTTTATCTTCCTATGCTGTTTTTATTTCTTTTGTTATTTCATTTTCACTCCCTGGTTTCACATAAATACTTTCTTGGACTAGTTTCCCTATTTAGTTCATTCATGTTTACCCTCTAGACTCCGTTGTTTTTCCCTTAACCAATCACGAACCAATACGTATTCAAAGTTTACACAAAGGGGTTGTCAACTGATATTTCCCTACCCCCTTCCTTTATCTCTTTAAGTGGTCTGTTCATACCCCTTCCACCAAATCCTTTTCCTTTGAAACCTTTGTCCTAGTAAGGTGTCCGTCATTTCAAGTGAGATTTATTTTTTCGTATTTTGCGATGGAGGAAGTTATAGATACTTATAACGGCTGCAGTATTCCGTACCTAAGATCATTTGTTAAATTCCATGGTGATTTTTATGATTGTTCAACCAATGTTGATAATTTCCTGAAAGCACACAACGTAATTCCTCAACTCTTACAGTGCCCCAAGTGCCGTTCCCTCCTATCTTACAGGAAAGACATTCACGTGTTTTATTGTGATACCGAATCCAACATACCTAAAACCAAAAAGAAACGTTGTTGTGGTTATACCGTTACTTCTTATAAAGGTACATTATTGTGAAAAAGTTGTCTATCCCCATGCAAGATAATATCATTTGTAAACCACTTTTTACATAAACATTGGCCCCACAACTATCCTCATCCTAGTCATAGGAGTTAAGCCGTCAGTCTCACCCTCTTGTGATCCGCAAGTTTTGATGTCTTCTTTATAAAGGAAAGTCATTCCTCAATAGTCATTATATGTGTTTTGTGACCGGGAAACTCCTAGGTTAGGTTAGGTGGGTTTGTTAGGTTCTGTACCCTTTTTGTACTTTTTATATATTGTGTAAAACTTATATGGAAAAATTATTTAAAATACGTATGGAAATATCTGTCATTACTATCGATAGTAATGTCACCGTACCGTTGGTAACTCTGTGTATCATTCGTAATATGGAGAATTTTACCGTTCTTAGTAAATACCTGAGGTTTGTGACCTGTCATACTATTAGGTTAGATTAGGTGGGTTTGTTAGGTTCTGTACCCTTTTTGTACTTTTTATATATTGTGTAAAACTTATATGGAAAAATTATTTAAAATTCGTATTGAAATATCTAGCATTGCTATCGCTAGTACTGTAATGTCACCGTACCGTTGGTAACTCTTGTGTACCATACGTCAACGTTAGTAACACTGTGTATCATTGGTAACGTTGCTAATGTTATCGTTCGCAGTACATTCGTAAGTGAAGTGCCATCGTTGAACAAGTGCTTATATTTAAATATTTTAAACATAAGACTTACCCGGTAGTTATATATATACAGTAGCTTATGTCCCTGACGTCTCGGCAGAAAATTCGAATCTCGCGCCAATCGCCGATTGGATAGCCAGGTGTAACACCCCTGCGCCCTAGCGAGGTACCTAGGAACCATTCCAGGAACCCTCATATATTCCCTGCCGCGCTAGTGGCAAGATGTTGGATTTTTTACTCGCTATAACCTGTATATTACAGTTATCTTGGTGATGTACATTTATTTTTAGCCTTTGCTGGTTGGATTTTATTTTTACTGAGTGTTAGTGCTTTAACTACGTTTGTATCTTAACAGAGGGAGGAATGGGAGTTTTTTCCCCCTACTGTAAAACTACGAACCTACTCTTTAACATGACGTCACAATCGTGTGACGTAAGCAACATAGTACTACGTAATATGTTGCATAATTCTTTTCTTTTCTTTTTCTTGTAAAGAATCAAAAGGAAATCTAACTTACAATAAGTATTTAACTTTTAATATAAAAAGATTATATTAATTTTTTAGAAATTTTTGTGTTTTTAGTATTCGTTCTTTAAATCATCGATACTATTTTCAAAGATTAAATAGAACTAGCGTATTGTTAATTTTCGCTTCGTAGTTCTCATGAAAATACGATGCAGTCCCAACAATTCTTGATATCGTTGTTTATTTTCTTTCGATGTTGGGATTCTAGTATTATTCGTATATTCACTTATGTGTTCCGATTGTAAAGTGTAGCAATCCACTATTTTTGGAAACCCTTAAGATTTAAGGGTTGTTTACATATATATATATATATATATATATATATATATATATATATATATATATATATATATATGTATATATATATGTATATATATATATATACGTTATTGCGATATCTGTTAATTTTAATAATAACAAATCACTATTTTTGGGAACCTTTAAGAATTAAGTGTTGTTTACATTTATATATGTTATTCCTATATCTGTTCATTTGAATCATATAACATGTAACTTTCTCGGTAGTTATATATAACTACCGGGTGAGTATGTAGAACATTTATCTTTACCGGTAGTTATATGTAACTACCGGGTAAGTGTGTTCAAACATTTACTTACAATGAAAATATCAGGATAATATTTTGTAAAAAGTATTTTGTTACATTTTTATATAGCAAGAACTAGAAACGATTTTGCATTCTCATTCAAGCCCTTGGCAGTAGAGAAAGATCTATCTCAACGGGCAGGAGTAATTATGGTCTTTTATGTAAGAGTTAAAAGGGCAAGTTTCAGTGCTAAATTAGTGCAGTGAATTTATTCAGCACAGTGGACGTTTTTTCCTAGCCTTAGACCTCTTCCAAGCTCCCCAACCCCTGGGAGAAGGAATGTCCATCGGCCAAAGGAAACGAGAGGCGTTAGCTCACGAGCAGACGTCCTCTCGAGCGTTCCTGTTGACGTTCCCAAGAATGCTCGCCCTTGCCATGGGAAAGCAAAGAGCGTTGGACATTAAGCTACTAACATTGTTGTTAGAGTCTTGCTTTGCATCACATTTGCTAATAATAGCAATAATATAATGCTTACGAACCCACATAGACACAGTTTTTGTTCCAGAGCGCCAGTCGGCCATGAGAACCCTCTGATGAACTGAACACGCCGAGTGATGTAATGAAGATCATTTTACGCTCGGCGCTAAGTCTTTCAGGACGCTCGGCGCCAAGTCTTTCAGGACGATCAGCGCCTCGTCTTTCAGGACGCTCGGCACCTCGTCTTTCAGAACGCTCGGTGCCACGTCTTTCAGGACGTTCGGCGCCATGTCTTTCAGGACGCTCCGCGCCACGTCTTTCAGGACGATCGGCACCACGTCTTTCAGGACGATCGGCGCCTCGTCTTTCAGGAAGATCTTTGTCAGTAGAAGACATTGGTGATCACTTTTCTCCTGTTGAATTTGAGATTCTTAGAAGGAGAAGATCCTTATTCCTTTCGTCATTCAGTTGATTTAGAAACTCATGAAAGTTTTTATGATCAGTTTCCAAATTATTTTATGCCTGTGGCTCCACGTTCGCCACCCTCTGAATTTACACGTGGTCATCAATGAAGCTTTAAGGATGGTGGGAGACTGTTTAGAGTCTCAGAAGCACCAAGGAAAGACAGCTTTCTTTTTTCCTCTGAATAACCTGGCCTCTAGATCTTGTAGGCCTATCTGAGGTACGAGATTATTTTTATTATTATCTCTAGCCAAGCTATAACCCTAGTTGGAAAAGTAAGATGCTTTAAGCCCAAGGGCTCCAATAGGAAAAAATAGCCCAGTGAGGAAAGGAAATAAGGAGATTAATAAATGATGAGAATAATTTTAACAATAAATCATTCTTAAAACAGTAACAACGTCATAACGTCTAAAACAGATATGTCATATAGGGTGGAGGTCTAGCCACGTTATGGTCGAGGACCTTGTGGCAGCCCCACAGAGATTGTTACAGCCCCCTGGGTGGATTGCTGAGTCTCTCAAGGAATGCAGGTAAATGAGACATATAAACCTATGAAGCCAGCTTCCTTATCAGGTATTCCAGGATAGCAAGGGTGGAGGTCTAACCACGTTAAGGTCGAGGACCTTGTGGCAGCCCCACAGAGATTTTTACAGCCCCCTGGGTGGATCGCTGAATCTCTTAAGGGATCCAGACAATGGGGCAGGATAACTTTGAGGGCCGTGCTATTCCTTTAGGATGGATGCAAAATCTTTTTCCTAGTGAAACCTCCTTTGTTAGTTACTCTGATAAGGCCTCTCTGCAAAACAGACTTTGCAACATCAAATGTCTCTCTTTTGGGAGAGAGAGGCTTTTATCCGGTCCTGGATGTAAGTGCTCTCAATGCCTTTGTTCAGAAGTCAAAGTTCTCCATGGAGACATCGAAATCATGAACTATTTAAAGTCTCATGTCAGCCTGTCACAAGGCGAAGCAGTCTGACTGTTTTCGCCTTCAGGCAGTAGAGCCAGACTGCATAACTTCTGGCAGTCTTGGGAGAAGAGGGGAGCAGACCTTTGGTCAGTACATCTTCTGAAGGAGGATTACAATTTCCTTTCATAGGAAAACCTCCTTTAGTTTTAGCTCCAATAGATCTCTCTCACAGTTCTAAAGAGGAGTTTAAGAGGCAGGCTTTGTATCTAAACTTTTGCTAAATGCAGCAGAATACTGCACTTTAGAGACATCAGAGCCTCCCTGTATCTGGACGATTGATTTATCAGAGCTCTTTCTTACGATCTTCATGAAGGATTTTCAGGTAACTTTGAACCTTTCAGAAGAATTGCATTTTCCTGTCAACTAGACGAGTCTCTTCTGACACCAGGACGCTCGGCGCCACTCCTTCCAGGACGTTCGGCGCCACTCCTTCCAGGACGTTCGGCGCCACGTCTTACAGGACGCTCGGCGCCACGTCTTACAGGAAGCTCGGCGCCACGTCTTGCAGGAAGCTCGGCGCCACGTCTTGCAGGAAGCTCAGCGCCACCTCTTGCAGGACGCTCGGCGCCTCGTCTTTCAGGACGCTCGGCACCACGTCTTACAGGACGCTCGGCGCCCCGTCTTTCAGGACGCTCGGCGCCCCGTCTTTCAGGACGCTCGGCGCCCCGTCTTTCAGGTCGCTCGACGTCGGAGATCCTGAAGGAGGCATGACATTGAACATGAGAACCTCAGACTTCGTGGTGACACTAGTCGAATCGAATGTCGAGATCAAGGACGCCTTAGCTCCGATCTCTTTGATCACGAAAGTTTTTTATCGAGCGTCTAGCCGTAGTACAACGCTGCGACATAGCCGGTGATCTGGGTTTCCTTGACGCCAGGAGTCAGGACCTTAAATACATGTATCCTGATAAACACAACGTCACTACTTCCGTTAGATTTTCTTACACCATCACAAAAAATACTTTATTTAAGGATGGTGATTCAGAGTCAAGTTTTTTCGGGCTTTTACGTCTCCTCTTAGAACGGAGCAAGCCTTCTTGAAACTGCAATCTTTCTAAGATACAGAAGTGTTCTGCGAGGAAATGGATGAGTGTGTTGGGAAACCTCTCCTCTTGGGAGGGGGTTTTCTCCCTGGGAAGACTGATTTTTTCTTGGTGACCATTATTATGTCACTGTTCATCCTAATTTTCCTGGACCAGGGTTTGATTCCTGGCCAGTCAGAAGCTAGAAGCTATGATCCTTATGTGAGTTATCTTTATTCTCTCCATTTCAACCTCAATCTTTTGGGACAAGGAGAAGGTCTTGAGTCGATATGCATCTCTTATAGGATGCTATAAGAAGTTGCCTTCAGTGGTGGTTCGATCCAGTCAAACTTCCGGAAGGTCACCCCTTTTGAACTGAGGATCTTAGACCTTGTGTTGTGTCCCCTCACCTCGGTTTTGGGGTGGGAGCAACACTAGACAGTTGGAAGCTTCGGGACTTTGGACAGAGGATCAGAAGAGCTTCCTCATCACCCAAAGGAACTGTTGACAGTCCAGTTGGCTCTCGAAAAGCTTTGAAGGGTCAGTTTGGAACAAAGTGGTGCAGGTCTATGCCGATCACACCACAGAATTGACTTTCATTGCCAAGCAAGACGGAACCCACTCAAGGTTCCTTTTCGGGACTGGGAGGAGTCTTCTCATCTGGGCTAAGGAGACGAATGTATTCCTTCTAACAAGGTTCTTTAAAAAAGAGAAGAACTTCTGGAAGAATAGTCTCAGCTGGAGAATGGACACTCCATCGAGAAATCTGCATGAATCTGTGGCGACTTTGGTGTCGTTCTTGTATAGTCCTATTCGTGACTTACCAGACAAAGAGGCTAGAATCTTACTGCTCTCCAGTGCCAGATCTCAAAGCAGTCCACATAGACGCTTTCCTATTAGTCTGGTCTCCACATAGACGCTTTCCTATTAGTCTGGTCCAATCTGGATGTGTACGTTCCTCGTTCTATTTCCTTACAAGGTGAGACAAAAGTTTGTGTCACACGAAGGGACCAGGTGACTTTAGTGGCCTTCCTTTGGCCCTCAAGAGGATGGTTCACAAAGATACTGGAATGGATGGTGGACTCTCCTAGAAGTCTTCCATTAAGAGTAGTTTTACTCAAACAACCTCTCTTGGAAAGTTACCTTTCTAGTCTCCAAGCTTTTCTTCTGGCTACCTTCAGCCTTTTGAAACCTCACAGGATCTAGACGTTTTCGAAAGAGGCAGCTAAGTCTTTTACAAGTGCAATAAGAACTTCTACCATCAGGATTTATCAATCCAAGTGGGAAGCTTTAGAGAATGGTGCAGAGTCAACTCTGTTTTTTCTCTTCCAGTATCTCTACAACTCAGATTGCTGACTTCCTGTTTTACCTTCGAAGGAAGCTCATTTGTTCATCCTCTTCCATCAAGGGATACAGGTGTGTGTTAGCGACTGTTGTCAGACACAGTATCTTGGACCTTTCGATTGATAAAGTCCTACAGGAACTTCTCAACTTGTTTGAAACTTCAAACAACCAGGATTCACCAGCTTGGATCCTGGACTCAATCCTGAAGTTCCTTATGAGTGACAAGCTTGAGCACTTGCTTTCATCTTCATTTTAAGGACCTCTCAATGAAAACTATTCTTTTTTTGTTAGTCTGGTGACATCTAAAAGAATCAGTTAATTCATACGTTTAGTAAAACGTTGGCTTTCGAGATAACAAAGCTATCTGCTCATTGCAGTTAGGCTTTCTCGCCAGGAATGACCACCTTTCGCAACCTTGACCTAAGGCTTTTGAGTTTCCGAATTTTTCGAATATGGTTGGCGAAGAGTTGGAGAGAGTCCTGTGTCCAGTAAGAACCCTGAAGTTCTACCCAGGCAGTATGAAAGAGTTGCGAGGCAAGTCGAAAGCTCTTTGGTGCTTGATTAAGAAGCCCTCGTTATCAGATGTCAAGAATGTCCTTTCATTCTTCATCAGACTCTTATAAGAGAGGCTCATATATATCCCAGTGAGACTGGCCTCAGGTTTTTAAAGTCAAGACGCATGAGGTTAGTACTATAACAACTTGAATGACCTTCAAGCAGAATAGATTGTGGTGGAGTATTATGGACACAACCTTTTGGGGGAGTAAATCTGTGTTCACTTCACACTATTTTAATCGTGTGAAGACTCTTTATGAGGACGTCTACACTCTGGGACCATTCGTGATAGCGAGTGCAGTAGTGGGTGAAGGATCCACCACTACGTTCCCAGAATCCCAATAACCTTTTCTTCTCTTGGAACTTTCATTTGTTTTTATGGTTGTTTGCGGAGACTGTGTCAGTCTTCCAAAATCATTGATTTTAGTCAGGTGGTCAATTTTGTTCCTTGAAGAGCGCCCGGAACTGGTTATTGGAGGAGGTTCTGTCATAATGAGGTATATACACCGGTTTGACAGTCCCTATGAGATCTTCAGCCCCTGGGAGGATCGCTGTATCTCATAAGGCTAGCAGACATAATGAGACAGAGAATCATTGAAGTCAGCTTCCTTATCAGGTACGAACCCTTAAGTTTGTTTCAATTAACTCTTGAGAAAAATTCCAGATATACTAGCTGTTTCTAACCCTCCACCAAAGGTGTTAATCAGCTATATATATAACTACCCGGTAAGTTTTATGTTTAAAAATAGTATTTTCATTATAAAATAAATTTTTGAACATACTTACCCGGTAGTTATATATAATTAAAGTCCCACCCTCCTCCCCTCTAAGAGACTAGAGACATGGAATATATGAGGGTTCCTGGAATGGTTCCTAGGTACCTCGCTAGGGCGCAGGGGTTTTACACCTGGCTATCCAATCGGCGATTGGCGCGAGATTCGAATTTTCAGGGACGTAAGCTATATATATAACTACCGGGTAAGTATGTTCAAAAATTTATTTTATAATGAAAATACCATTTTTAACACAACATATATGACATCAGTGATTATATTTAACCATTTTAACAGAAAATATGTTTTCCTGTAGGAAATAACGTGATTTAACTGGTTTTCACCTTCATTTCATCCGTAGTAACACCAACCAATTCGTCAACTTAAAGTTAGCTGAATTGGTTGATCTGTTTGTTTGTGGTTGAAATGAACGTCAAATTCGGTTAAATCACGTTATTTACTATAGGAAAACATATATTTTCTGTTCAAAATCACACCCTGTAATACAATACAAATTTACCATGCTCTCTTCTAAAATGAGACTCCTTCCCGTCGCAAATAAATAATTTTAGAAATATATATAAATCTATATCCTACGATAATGGGGACCCCCAGTGGGAACTCGGGGTTTTGGGTGGGGAAAACATACTGGGGAAACGATATATAAACGCAAAACAAGCCTTTTCTTCTCTATACATTACCTTCTTGAATGTATAATAAACGAAGGAAAAGACAAAACAGTATAACTGGATAAACTTTGGAGGCGGCGTTGCAAAGGCTGTCTCATGAAAAAATACGGTAACCAGAACTGCCAACGTGTGACGTAGAGCTGCAGCAACGTTAGCGTAACATGCTAACATTAGCAGTGATTTTCATTTATTTTTTGTCATTCTATTGTCGGTTGTAGTCGATCCCGTTCATTCGTTTGTACATAGCAGGTTTCGACCTTCTGCGCATAATCTCCCCCACCCCCTATGCATAGGCTCCACTTCCACCAATAGGATTTCTTCTTCTCTAGCCGTCAAATTTAACTATTCGACTTCACACGTTTATTCAAGTATATGACTTGAACCAGTACATCTACAGTATTACCATCCCTTTTATGTAATACCCTCGTATACATATTACGTTTGACCCCAGTATTAATCGTTTTATTATCTGATACCTTATAAAATCACCTCATTTTTTATACCCATCAAATATTACTTATCATACACTCCATTTTATCTTTCTATTTTACTTTTATACATTTTGTTATGACCTTGTCACTCCCAGATTTCACATAAATACTTGCTCTGGACAAGTTTCCCATTCTGGTTCATTCATGTTTACTCTCTAGACTCTGTTGCTTTTCCGTTAACCAGTCACGAACCCATAGGTATGTAAAGTTTGTACCGGGGGTTAATATTTCCCTTCCCCCACCTTCCAACAAACCCTTTTCCGTATAAACCTTTGCCCAAGTCAGTTCTTTGTTAGTTCAAGTGACGTCTTTTTGCGTATTTTACGATCGAAGTTTTAGAAAATTGTAACGACTTCAGTAATCCATACTTGAAAGTATTTTGGTGAATTCCAATGTTGATAATTTTCTTAAATCTCTTAATGTAATAAACCAACTTTTACAGTGTTCCAAGTGTAGTACTAAAATAAGGCAAAGCAGTTAAGATGCCACAGACTCTCAGTCACAAGTTCACCCCCGTGACCCACAAGTTACGTCGTCACGGTCATAAAAGTATGTCATTAATTTCTTTAACTTTAATATGTTAGTTTTATTATATTTTGTTAGAGTGCGAAGCTCAACATTACCGCTTGCCAGTGTATACGAGGTTGATGTTTTATTTTTCTGTGATTGTAAGCGAGGAACAAAAACCGTTATATTTAACGTTACTAATGTTAGCGTAACATTACTAATGTTACTGTGCGCAGCTCAACATTACCGCTTGCCAGTGCATACGAGCTTGATGTTTTATTTTCATGCGAGCGAAGCGAGCTAATGGCGGAACAAGAACCATTATATATAATGTTATCATAACAGTGCGAACGTTATTGTAACGTGAGTGAAGTGACACGGATAAACATGATATATATAACAAAGGGCATTATATTGGGTTTGTGACCTGTGAACTTCTAGGTTAGGTTAGGTGGGTTTGTTAGGTTCTGTACCCTTTTTGTACTTTTTTATATATTGTGTAAAGGGTATGTGGAAAAATTCTTTAAAATACACATGGTAATGTTACTGTAGCATTGTTAACGTTAGCAATGGCACCGTAACGTTGGTAACGTTATGTATCATTGGTAACGTTGCTAATCTTATCGTTCGCAGTACATACGTGAGTGAAGTGACACGGAATTTGAACAAGTCATTATATTTAAGCATTTTAACAAAATATATATAATAGACATTATATTTAAACATTTTAACAGAAAATATATGTTTTCCTTTAGAAAATAACATGATTTAACCGGTTTTCACCTTTATTTCATCCGTAATAACAGCAACCAGTTTGGCTACTTTAAGTTAGTCGAATTGGTTTTTCTGTTGGTTTGCGGTTGAAATGAAGATCAAATTCGGTGAACTCACGTTATTTACCACAGGAAAACATATTTTCTGTTCAAAATCAGAATCTGTAATACAGTAAAACATTACCAAATGTCGATAGGGTATGCTGAACCATAATTTTTTGGTATGATTGTACTGTATTACAGGGCAATGTAACCTGGGAAAAAAACACCTTTTTTCTATAGAAAATATTCCGCTCTCTTCGAAAATTACACTCGTTCCCGTCGCAAATGAATAGTTTCAGAAATATATGTACAGTATATATATCTATATCTTACGGTAATGGGGGACCCCCAGTGGGAACTCGGGGTTTTGGGTGGGGAAAACATACTGGGGAAACGATATATAATGGTAAAACAAACCTTTTCTTCCCTATACATTACCTTCTTGGATGTATAATAAACGGAGGAAAAGTCAAAACAGTATAACTGGATAAACTTTGGAGGTGGCGTTGCAAAGGCTGTCTCATGAAAAAATACTGTAACCAGAATTGCCAACATGTGATGTAGAGCTGCAGCAACGTTAGCGTAACATGCTAACATTAGCAGTGTTTTTAATTTATTTTTTATCATTCTATTGTCGGTTGTAGTCGCTCCCGTTCGTTCGTTTGTACATAGCAGGTTTCGACCTTCTGCGCATAATCTCCCCCACCCCCTATGTATAGGCTCCACCTCCACCAATAGGATTTCTTCTTCTCTAGCCGTCAAATTTAACTACAGTATTCGACTTCACACGTTTATTCAAGTATATGACTTGAACCAGTACAACTATTACCATCCCTTTTATGTACAGTAATACCCTCGTATACATATTACGTTTGACCCCAGTATTAATCGTTTTATTATCTGATACCTTATAAAATCACCTCATTTTATATACTCATCAAATGTTATTTATCATACACTCCATTTTATCTTAATATTTTTACTTTTATACATTTTGTTATGACCTTGTCACTCCCAGATTTCACATAAATACTTGCTCTGGATAAGTTTCCCATTCTGGTTCATTCATGTTTTCTCTCTAGACTCTGTTGCTCTTCCGTTAACCAATCACAAACCCATACGTACGTAAAGTTTGCACCGGGGGGTTAATATTTCCCTTCCCCCACCTTCCAACAAACCCTTTTCCGTATAAACCTTTGCCCAAGTCAGTTCTTTGTCAGTTCAAGTGACGTCTTTTTGCGTATTTTACGATCGAAGTTTTAGAAAATTGTAACGACTTCAGTAATCCATACTTGAAAGTATTTTGGTGAATTCCAATGTTGATAATTTTCTTAAATCTCTTAATGTAATATACCAACTTTTACAGTGTTCCAAGTGCAGTACTAAACTAAGGCAAAGCAGTTAAGACGCCACAGACTCAGTCACAACACCCCCGTGACCCACAAGTTTCGTTGTTACGGTCTTAAAAGTATGTCATTAATTTCTTTATAACTTTAATGTGTTAGTTTTACTATATTTTGTTAGAGTGCAAAACTCAACATTACCGCTTGCCAGTGTATACGAGGTTGATGTTTTATTTTCCTGTGATCGTAAGCGAGGAACAAGAACCGTTATATTTAACGTTGCTAATGTTAGTGTAACATTGCTAATGTTAGCGTGCGCAGCTCAACATTACTGCTTGCCAGTACATAGGAGCTTGATGTCTTATTTTCATGCGAGCGAAGCGAGCTAATGGCGGAACAAGAACCCTTATATATAGTGTGGCTAATGTTATCGTAACAGTACTAACGTTATTGTAACGTGAGTGAAGTGACATGGATTAACATGATATATATAATAAAGGGCATTATATTGGGTTTGTGACCTGGGAACCTCTAGGTTAGGTTAGGTGGGTTTGTTAGGTTCTGTACCCTTTTTGTACCTTTTTATATATTGTGTAAAGGGTATATGGAAAAAATCTTTAAAATACACATGATAATATTACTCTAGCATTGCTAACGCTAGCAATGCCACCGTAACGTTGGTAACGTTGTGTATCATTGGTAACGTTGTTAATGTTATCGTTCGCAGTACATACGTGAGTGAAGTGACACGTAATTTGAACAAGTCATTATATCTAAGCATTTTAACAAAATATAAATAATAAAAGACATTATATTTAAACATTTTAACAGAAAATATATGTTTTCCAGTAGAAAATAACGTGATTTAACCGGTTTTCACCTTCATTTCATCCGTAATAATAGCAACCAGTTCGGCTACTTAAAGTTAGTCGAATTGGTTATTCTGTTGGTTTGCAGTTGAAATGAAGGTCAAATTTGGTCAAATCACGTTATTTACCATAGGAAAACATATATTTTCTGTTCAAAATCAGAATCTGTAATACAGTAAAACTGTACCGATTTTCCTGCCGATATTTCGGTAATTTTATTGAAAAACACGGGACAAAATTTTCAAGAGACAACAAAATTTCTATTACAGTATATGGTGTGTTTTCAACTAATATGACCTTTATTTCCACTGCAAATAAGCCGTTCTACCGTTATGGACAACCCCCTTCCCGAAGGACACAGGTGGGAACGGTAGAATTATATTTAGGGACGGGGAAACATTTCAAACAGAAAACATATGTATTCCTGTAGTAAATATTGTGATTTAACTGAATTTGACCTTCATTTCAACCGCAATCAAACAACCCATTCAGTTTGACTACTTCGTTCCCCACTACACACTCACCAAAACTGGTATAATTGAAATGAAGTCAAATTCGGTGAAGTCACATTATTTACTATAGGAAAATATATTTTCTGTTCAAAATGTTTTACCCTAAATCTAGAGGTTCTTGCTTCGCATAATGGCTTCGCTCGCAAAAAAATAAGAACACCAAGCCCCGTATTTACTGGCAAGCAGTAATGTGGAGTTGCGCATGCTAATATCAACGATTGATTATTATTTTTAGATAATTATTCTTAGTATATTTTTGTTATAATAACTAATAGTCGAAGACCAAGTTTTACTAGGATTTCTGTGGAGTAATAGAGTTACTGTACCTTAATGTATGCTGGTTCTGTGTTTGACTGAATACGTACTTCAAATAATTGAAGGAAAACTGGCATTTTGGTGTGTTGTAGCCATAGCAAAGACAGTGGCTGGACCTTCTGCCATTAATTTTAACAAAAACCTAACTTCTACTGAGTTTGTGCAGTGCCATGTTGGTTATGAAGAATTTTATAATTATATTTCTAGTGGTGGTATTGAACTAAATTTTAGTGGCTGAATATGCCCAAAGACATGATTTAATTCTTAAGGAAAAGTCTTGCGATTGCTGTGGAGCTATTTGTAGGATCAACTAAACAGGAATGCCTGTAGTGACGAAAGGACAAGAGGAAAGTACAATCTGTTTTGAAATTTGGTATAGTTAAAGAAATACACGGGACAAACTTTACTAATACAACACTTCTGTAAAGATTGCCAAGACAAAAAAGAGACGTAGGTGTCAATCATAAGGTAAGGAATTATCTTAATTCACTTTATCATCATGTAAGGATTTATTTGTGAATTACATTTAGTTTGTGACCTTGGAGGGTGATTCTGGGGGCTTACTCCCCAGCTAGGGGTTGTGACCTGGAAAGGGGTATCTGGTGGGCTTGTCCCCCCGGCTAGGGCTTGTGACCTGGGAACTACTGGGTTAGGTTAGGCGGATTTGTTAGGTTCTGTACCGTTTTGAAAATCTCAGTAGTGTTTAATCACGTTCTGCGACCTGGGACGGGGGTTCCTTGGGGCTTGCCCCTCTGCTAAGGGTTGTGACCTGAGAACTAGTAGATTAGGTTAGGTGGGTTTGTTAGGTTCTGTACCTGGTATTATTGTCGAACAACATGGGGAAAACCTTACTAATAAAGAAATGGGGTTATTTATTTAGAACCTCCCATTTTCTTCGAAAATAACTTTTATTTCTGTCCCAAATAAATAGTAAGTAAGATATTGGCAACCCTTGATATACCCTATGGTAAAAGGGGCCACTCAGTGGGAACCGGGGTTTTGGGTGGGGAAAATTTACTGGCAAATCGATAAATAATGATAAAACTAACCTTTCCTTCTCTATACTGTACATTATTTTCTGGGACGCATAATAAATCCTCAAAAAATTGTACAAATTATGGGATCCTCTTCCCTCAATATATTTATTTCAATCTTTTGTTTACATTTTAGAAGTTGGACATTTCTGGTCTTGTTTGTTTGTTTTTGCATCGCTTGTTGCGTGATAACGACTTTATACTTCCTTTGCATAAGCCCGCCTTCCACTTTCTGCCAATAGAATTACTCCTGTTCCTTCCCCTACCATATGACGAATTGTTCCGTGGAATACAAACCTACATTATTTATAGTGGTATTACTTTCAGTGAAGCTGAAAGTACAAGCCATTAGAATTTACAGAGGGTTAACTACTCATCCCACTAGTTGGGGGGGGGGGGGGGGTACGGAGTTAGTCAGCTATTCCTTTCACTCACACACCTGTGACTGTGTTTCTCATTGTTTTTGGCTCGGATGAAGAACTGTTGTTGCCGCCCTTTCTCCTCACCTATTTGTGGACTGCCATTAATCATTGCTTTTTTACTTTTTCTTCCAGTTTGTATATGTGTATTCTTCATTAGAGGATACTTCTCGTCATGGTTCTGCTGGTTCCCAACCTTCGCCTGCTCATGATTCCCCGTCAAAGATTCGTTCTCGATCCTCTCATGGTGATGTTCGCCCTTCTAAAGATCACATCCCTTCTCCAGCTCATCATTTGGCTGTACGCTGACTTACTTCTTGCTGTTTGCCTGCAGGCCGACCTTCTTCTGAACATTCTCCTGCTTGTGGATCTCCTGCTTGTCGATCTCCTGCTTGTTGATCTCCTGCTCGCCGATCTCCTGTTTGCCGATTATCACCTGCCTGCCTTTCTCCACCTTGCTGATCACCGATGCGTCAATCTCCGGATCGCAAACCTCTGACACTCCGATTGCCTACTCGCCAAGCACCTGGGCGACGATCTCCTGCTCGCCTATGTCCCGATTGGCGACACATTGAATGCTTGCTTACCGATCTACCGATTGTCGATCTTCGACGTGCTAATCACCTGCACGTCAACCTCACAGATCGCCAAAGCAGCTTTCACCAACGCACAGTTCACCAGAGTGTCAATCACCAACTCGCCGATCGTCGAACTATCGTTCACCCTCTCATCGGGTTTCAGCTGTTGGCTTTAGTTGCCCACCGGCCTTCCCATTGTGTACCGGCAAAAAAGAGTAGACATCGTTCTCGCATTGCTCGCCAGTCATTGGCTACCTCTTCTAAGAGATCTCCCATCAAGCAGCAGGATCCTTCTCACCAGGTAGATACGTGTGAACACCATCAAGGTAAGCAACCTTCCAGGTCTTTGCCACCAAGAGCTGCGGCTCTCACCTAGCAAAGACAAACTTCCTCTTCACTGTTCGCTGTCGCCCTGTTCCCTTCCTCGCAAATGCATAACAGCACGACTACTGGGGAAGGAGGAAAAGGCCAGTCTTCACGAAATCAAGATCGCAAAGCATCAAGCATCCTGCCTCTAAGAAGAAACCGACAGTTCAGCTATCTGCGCTTCCTGGGACTCCCATTTCAGAGACTAAGACCCCTTGGTCATTCCCTTTAGGGGAATTCTCGGATAGTGCTTCCATCGGTCAACAAGTGGTTTAGAGTAGTTACTCAGGTTGTCTCGTTGGGTATGCCATCCTCATGCCCTGCGGAAACTCCCAGGATTCTTCTGGAAGTCTTCCTTGTCATCAGATCAAAAGCGAAGATCCATGTTTCCGTCTCTGACAACATCTCATCATCCAGTGTCAAGCTGACCCCAGTTAGAATGTCTAAGGGGAGTGGAAAATACTAGCGTCGCTGGTTCCTTTTCCCTTCACCCTCTTGCTCACTCATCACCTCAGTCAAGAAGCTCCCGCAGGGAAGTGTGTGCCAGACTCTTTTCAGCCGTCCCCTATAGAGAAAGTCCCACGAGACAGCAGTGTTCGGCCTCGGAACCCGTGGAGGTTTCCATCCCTCCTTCTATGGGTGGCCATCAGAAGGTTCCACCAATAAAACCGTCAGTATTGGAGACCTTTTTCCTCCCTAGGAGGGAGCCTAAAGACTCCAAGACACTGCCAAAAGCTTTCTCGAGAATTCCTAGACCCACAGAGGGGGTCAAACCATCTTCTAGCCGCTTCAGTACCGACCACGACCATCCCGAGACGAGGCCTTGGCAGTGGATGACGAAGATCAAGCTGCCAGTCCTTCTTTGGAAGATGAACTGAGGGAGTCAGAGCATGCCTTTTGTCAAGTTTTGGCTTTTATGAGGACCTTCAGTGGATTGGCAGACCCGACGATGGCTCCTGAAGAGGGCAAAGACATGGTCCTAGATCTTGTCTTTGATATTCAGAAGCCTTGAAATCCAATGCAAATATATCCTGGTCTAAGGGGCTGAAGAGTGTCCGGCGTAAGGTTGCTGCCCAGCTCTCAGAGGACTCTGACTCTCCGTTCAGGCTCGTCCTCCAAGCTCCCCCTGCCTCCGAGTGTCCGGCGGAGGAGATACTATGAATTCCTTTATGAGCCCTGCCCGACTTTCCCTCTTCACCATTCTCTAGAGGAACTGACGAAGGGGTTCTCTCTGGAGAGGCTCTCCGGTCGTCAAGTCTTTCTCAGCCACATAGATCCTTAACCAAGAGAAAGTAGTGAAGTATACCATAAAGACTACTTTGTAGTTGGCTCTCTGGTTGGGATACTTTTCCAAAGAAAACACCTGGAACGACAGAAACCTTTTCTACTTTTGGGTACTTGTACCACCGAGTTCCTGGCCCACCAAGTGGTGAACATGTGGACCAACACCATCCTGAAGTGCAGGTACTCAGTAACTGAGAGGTTCCATCATCAAGCCCCAAATGTGAGATCGCAAGACTCCAGAATTCCTCTCTGGAGGGTTCCTTGTTTGAACTGAGCAATGTCGAGCAGGCTGTGGAGAGATGGAGAAAGTCCCACCAAGTCTCCCTCCTCCATATGACTCTGACATCTCGGCCCTACAGACCATCAGCTCCTCCCCAAATCATTCAACTAAAACCCTCGAGGAACAAGATGGCAGCAAGAGACAAGGTGTCTAAAAAGCCCTTTCCTGCCAAATACAGAAAGGCTGGAAGACCTCCTGTGGAGGGAAACAACCTAGAGGTTACTGCGGCCACAAACACTAGGATAAGCTTGTCCACGAGTGGGGGGATGCCTAGATTGGTGCTGGAAGAGGTGGATGCAGCTTGGGGCGGAACCCTGGACAATCTCCGTGATTTGTTTAGGGTATCACGTCCTGTTAATTTCATTTCAAGCTGCTTTACGATGGTATCAGCAGAGGGGTTGGCTCTCCGAGACGAAGTCCAGACCATGTTGAAGGGTGCTCTTCAAGAGGGCCTTGATGACTCCCCAGGGTTCTTTAGTCAACTCTCTCTTGAGAAAAAGGTGTCTGGAGGCTGGAGACCAGTCATCAACCTCTCAGCTCTGAACAAGTTTGTCAAGCAAACCTCCTCGTTCGAGATGGAGACGGCAGACATGTTCAGACAAGCGGTAAGACCACATGACTTCATGTGCACACTGGACCTAAAGGATCCATACTTCCAGATCCCAATCCATCCGTGTTCAAGGAAGTATCTGAGATTCAGTCTGGACAACAAGAAATACCAGTTCAAGGTGTTGCGGTTCGATCTTTCCACAACACCCCGGGTCTTCACGAGAGTGTTCACCCTTGTTTCACACATTTGGCATCTGTCTCCTACATATTCTGGATGACAGGCTGATCCTAGTAGACTTGGTGACATTCCTTCTTCAACACCGAGTCAAACTTATAGAGCTTTGCCAAGATCTGGGGATCATGGTAAACCTCAAGAAGTCATCCAAATTTCCCACTCAAAGACTGGTATATCTAGGAATGATTGTAGACACCAACCTGCACAAAGCTTTCCCATCAGATAATAGGGTAGCGAGGCTAAGAAAGGTCGCAAGACCTTTTCTCAGATGAGAATAACTTCCAGCCCAGAGGTGGCTATGTCTCCTCGGGCACTTATCATCTCTGGCCTGTTTAGTTCCCAATTGACGCCTCAGGTTACGATCCATCCAATGGCAGCTAAAGTCCAACTGGAATCAGGCCTTGGATTCCATGGATGTTTTGATCCCCATGGGACCAGAAGAATAGAGGGACCTCGAATGGTGGGTGGCAGAAGAAAATCTGCTGAAGGGCGTTGATCTTCTTGTGCTCCCCCCAGTTTTGATGCTCTTTTCAGATGCGTCAAAAAAAGGGTGGTTGTCCCACGTTCCGCACCACACAATCTCAGGCCTTTTGGTCAGAGTTTGAAAAGTATCAACACATGAATCTTTTAGAGATGAAGACTGTTTTCATGTCCCTTCAATAGTTCCATCAGTTCTTGTGGAGTACCGAAGTGGTGATGATGAGCAATAACACCATAGTAGTGGCTTACATGAACAAGGAAGGAGTTACAGTTGGGCCCTGTTAATCGCAGTTTCTTGCTTCGCGGTTTCAGTTTTTCGCGGCCAAGGAAAAAAAAAAATTCTTTGTGATGATTGTTTACCCAACATTAAGATTTTGATTTCTAATAGTTGGCAACAGCATTGGGATGGCCAAGAACAATGTAATACCTATTAAATAAAAATTCTCATAAAAATTGATAAAATTCAAGCTGGGCGATGATTTGAAATAGCCCGCACTCCTTTATACTGGGAGCACTGCACGCCACTACCTATCTCTACATCCAGCTGGTCCTAGCTCTCTCTGTACAGTGTATATCCATTTACGGTGGTAAAATATTACAGCTATATTTGAAATAAACTGGATTTTGGTTTAAACTGGTGTTTCACTTAACTGTATCCAATAATATATGATACATGTTTGTTCCTACACTTGATACAAACCCTCGTTCTTTACTATAGGAAATATTCTAGCATGAGTTGGAAAATATGGCAGAAAAACCTTAACAAGGTCGTTAACGACTGAGCTGGTAGTTATCCATCTGCTAGCGGTGGGGGCCCGGTGGTCAGTAGCTACTGTTTACCTTCAATCGAATTCTAGCCGTCGCAGTGGTAACACCGCTGCTCCTGCTTTTGTTTGACTGGCAGACTAGCCTTTGTATATTGTGTTTTTGATTAATTCTGTTCCTTTTTTCTTTGTTGGATGTGATGTCCTCTATTATGAGGAAGTGTCCCGGGGTTCCCCCGAAATCCTGTGGCACCATGTCACCGCTGGAGGTGGATCCTCATTCCTTTTGCCCTACGTGCAGAGGTCATAGGTGTTCTGAAGGCTCCCCCTGCCAAGTATGTAGAGGGTGGTCGCCCTCTCAGTGGGAGAAGTTCGAGAAGAGGAAAAAGAAGAAATCCAAGAGGGACTTGTTACCTCCAGGTTCGCCGTCGAAAGGTAAGGAGTCTCGGGCCTCTTCTTCGGCCTCTCGATCCCTCCCTTCAGACTCTTCCTTGCCTCCCTCCTCTGGTGGGAAGTCTAGGAAGAGTGGCACCATTGATTTAACCCCCATTCCTCTTGGTTAGGCGGATCACGTTGCCTCCCCCAGTTGGGTAATATTTTCCGCCACCGGGAATGACTCTGTTACCGCTTCCATTCCAGATCATGTACGAGCGGTATGGCCTGCCCTTGGACTTCCTGGATCTCATTTGGAGGAAGTTTGGAGCCAGTTCCTCGTGGGAAAGGTATTGCCTCAGGTCCCTTCTGTTTTGGAACCCTAGGAAGTTCCGGACCTCGCCTACCTCCCGTCAACTCCGTCGCCGTCCGCGGAATTTTCAGTGGATATAGCAACTTTAGCTCCTGCGGCGCCTACTTCGTACTCCGTTTGCGCATCTACAAAATCACAATGTTGCAAGTGAGACATCTCGTGAAGAGATAGAAGGCGAGGAAGGGCGAAAACGATGTCTCTTCCTATGTCGCCTGTCTCTCAGGCGAGAACGTCTGGGCGAAGGAGAGCGAGCTCTCCTTGTCCTCGCCCTCCTTGTCCTCGCCCTCTTTGGAGGTTAGGAGGGAGAGAGAGAAGAGGAAAAGGAGAGCTCGCTCTCCTTCGCCCAGATGTTCTCGCCTGAGAGACAGGCGACATAGGAAGAGACATCATCATTCTCGCTCTTCCTCGCCTTCTGTCTCTTCACGAGATGTCTCGCTGTGAGACTATAAGTGCTCTCGTCACAAACCTAAGAAGAGCGCTTCCTCTCGTCATCATTCTGCCTCACTATCATCTTCCTGTTATGAGGGATCATCTAAGCGCTCTAGGCGCTTCAAGAAAAAGAACGCTATGTTACGTGCTTGCCCTTCGTCACAAAAGAGCTCTCCAAAGCGTAATAAGCACTCCCTTAAGAAAAGCTCTTCCCACGATTTTTCATCTAATCGCGCCAGGAGTGCGGCCAAGGGCCTCTCGATCCCTCTCTTTAGATTCTTCCTTGCCTCCCTCCTCCGGGGGGAAGTCTAGGAAGAGTGGCACCATTGATTTTACCCCAATTCCTCTTGGTCAGGTGGATCAAGTTGCCTCCCCCAGTGGGGCAATATTTTCCGCCACCGGGAATGACTCTGTTACCGCTTCCATTCCAGATCATGTACGAGCGGTATGGCCTGCCCTTGGACTTCCTGGTTCTCCTTCGGAGGAAGTTTGGAACCAGTTCCTCGTGGGCAAGGTATTGCCTCAGGTCCCTTCTGTTTTGGAACCCTCAGGAGTTCCGGACCTCACCTACCTCACGTCAACTCAGTCGGCATCCGCGGAAGTTTCAGTGGATATAGTAACTTTAGCTCCTGTGGCGCCTACTTCGCACTCCGTTTGTGCATCTACAAAATCACAATGTTGCAAGCGCAAACATCTCAGTACCTCCTCCTCCTACTCCTACTCCTCTTCGGAGCCTAGGAGGGAGAGAGAAAAGAGGAAAAGGAGAACTCGCTCTCCTTCTCCCAGATGTTCTCGCCTGAGAGACAGGCGACATAGGAAGAGACATCATCATTCTCGCTCTTCCTCGCCTTCTGTCTCTTCACGAGATGTCTCGCTGTGAGACTATAAGTGCTCTCGTCACAAACGTAAGAAGAGCGCTTCCTCTCGTCATCATTCTGCCTCACTATCATCTTCCTCTTATGAGGGATCATCTAAGCGCTCTAGGCGCTTCAAGAAAAAGAGCGCTATGTTACGTTCTTGCCCTTCGTCACAAAAGAGCTCTCCAAAGCGTAATAAGCGCTCCCTTAAGAAAGCTCTTCCCACGATTTTTCATCTAATCGCGTCAGGAGTGCGGCCAAGGGCCTCTCGACCCCTCTCTTTAGATTCTTCCTTGCCTCCCTCCTCCGGGGGGAAGTCTAGGAAGAGTGGCACCATTGATTTTACCCCAATTCCTCTTGGTCAGGTGGATCAAGTTGCCTCCCCCAGTGGGGCAATATTTTCCGCCACCGGGAATGACTCTGTTACCGCTTCCATTCCAGATCATGTACGAGCGGTATGGCCTGCCCTTGGACTTCCTGGTTCTCCTTCGGAGGAAGTTTGGAACCAGTTCCTCGCGGGCAAGGTATTGCCTCAGGTCCCTTCTGTTTTGGAACCCTAGGAAGTTCCGGACCTCACCTACCTCCCGTCAACTCAGTCGGCGTCCGCGGAAGTTTCAGTGGATATAGTAACTTTAGCTCCTGCGGTGCCTACTTCGCACTCCGTTTGCTCATCTACAAAATCACAACGTCGCAAGCGCAAACATCGCCGTACCTCCTCCTCCTCCTCTTCGTCATCATCCTCACCCTCTTTGTAGGCTAGGAGGGAGAGAGAGAAGAGGAAAAGGAGAGCCCTCTCTCTTCTGCCTAGACGTTCTCGCCTGAGAGACAGGCGACATAGGAAGAGACATCATCGTTCTCGCTCTTCCTCGCCTTCTGTCTCTTCACGAGATGTCTCGCCGCGAGTCTATAATCGCTCTCATCACAAACCTAAGAAGAGCGCTTCCTTTCGTCATTGTTCTGCCTCGCTATCGTCTTCCTCTCCCGAAGGATCATCTAAGCGCTCTAGGTGCTTCAAAAAAGAGAGCGCTACGTTATGTTCTCGCTCTTTGTCACAAAAGAGCTCTCCAAAGCGTAATAAGCACTCCCTTAAGAGAAGCTCTTCCCATGACTTTTCATCTAATTGCACCAGGAACGCGGCCAAGGGCAAAGTGCGCCCTGACCTCGATCCCTCTCCTTCACATATTAGTTTGAGGATCTCCGATCGCTCTAGGAAAGGGAGAAAGAGCACTTCTCCTCACCTTCGCTACTTGTCATCAGAGAGAGAGCACTCGCCCTTCAACTTCCCGATCGCGCAAGTCTCCAGTCATACTCTCGCAGGGTCAATCACCTCGCCCTCGTGTTTCAGACAGGACAACACTGGTTCCCTTGCTCCCTAATGAGTTACGTGATATGAGCCTCACGAGAAGCTCGGAAGAAGATGCAGGGGTTCAACTCTTCTTCTCTTCTGTTGAGAGCAGAGGGAAAAGGCCAGATCGCTGATCAGTTCAACCTCCTCCACCTAGACCGTCAACTTCCACGCAAGATCAGGCGCTCGCTAAGCCATTATCCAGCGCTCAGCCTTCCCCTGTAACAACGGCTATATGGTTTCCTACTTCGCCGTTACCTCCAGACACTCTTGACTTCTATCGCCCTTCCTCCTGTAATAACTCGCGAGGAATTAGCGCAGTCTGGGGATTGGATTCCTCGGAAGAGCAACCATCAAAGGACTTGGAGTCCTCTTATTTGAGGGCTCTAAGAACTATGTGTGATATCTTGGGCCTCGGCGTTCTATATCTGTCTCCTCGACATACTGATGCTCCAGCTTTAGGTAGACTATGTCGTCCACCGAACCCTAAGACTGGAATTGAACTTGACTGGTCTGTTCACACTGCAGGCCGTCTGAGGAAAGTCTCGCATGCGGTCTCGGGAGAAACGGGTTCCTTGAAGTATCAGGGGTCCCATAAACTTTTACAATTCCAGTTTATGAGGCAAAAGTGCTTTTACAAAGTCAAAGATGCTAACCCTTCTCCTCTGACCCTGGATCCCCTCACGGCGAGGCTCACACCTGGCTGCTCCTTGAAGAGAGACTTTTCTTCCAGTCTTTTTCACAGCCACGGAAGCCTTGGCAATGGAAGGGGCTTCAATGTCCCTTCTGGAGGGTTTATCTTGGTTTGACACGTGGTCTGGTACAGTTGGATACCTCGTGAGTCACGAGGACCTGCCAAACCAACACTCCTTGCAGTCCCTACAGGAAGTCCTAGCTGCTGGGGCCAAGACAATGGACTTCCTAACTGCTACAACTGCGACCATGTGGGGCAATTGGGTCTTCAAAAGGAGGGAATCTGTAGTTTCCAGACTTCATAGGAGCGTCGGTAAGGCCGAGAGATCAGATTTGAGAAACTCGAACCTTCTACAACCTCTCCTCTTTTCTAAACAAGCAGTTTCCTCTACCTTAGATACTTGGAGGAAAGAGACGCAGGACATCGTGATGCAAAAGGCTGCCTCCTTTCGCACAATGCAACAGCAGCCAACTCCAAAACCCAAGACCACAACCGAGGCTCCACTCCCAGCCAAGAGCCTCAGCCGCCCATGTTTTGTAGCCAAACCTATGGGTAGTGGAAAGTGGGTTCCTCCCAAGGCTAAAGGCAGAGGGAGGAATCTTAGACAGAAATAGGGTCACGGCTCCCCCCTTCCAGTGCGTACGGGGTTGCCTGCAGGGGAGTTGGAGGAGGAGGAAAGCTATGGGGGCCATGCAATGGACCATCAAGGTGCTTCGTTGGGGGTACTGCATCCCTTTCATAGGCTCTCCTCCTCAAATTCCTCCTCCGATCTCGTCCTCCCAGGTCCCTCGGAATCTCGGGAAACAGCAAGCCCTAGCTCAGAAGATCCAGAGCATGCTTCTAAAGGGTGCCATCCAACAAATCCCTAACACCTCCCGGCGTTTTTCAGCCGCCTCTTTCTGTAAGAGAAAGCCTCGGGGGTTTGGAGACCAGTAATCGATCTCTCTACCTTGAATCAGTTTGTGAAGCAGACTCCATTCAAATTGGAGACAGCAGCTTCCGTGATCCAAGCAGTGCATCCAGGAGACTTTATGGCATCTGTGGACTTGAAAGACTCATATTTTCAAGTACCGATCCATCGCTCATCTCCGAAATTCCTGCGCTTTCTGGTTCAGGGTCGAAGTTTCGAGTTCAAAGTCCTATGCTTCGGCCTCTCGACCGCCCCACAGGTGTTTATAAGGGTTTTCAAACTCGTTTCCTCGTGGGCACACAAGCATGAGATACGACTGCTAAGGTATCTAGACGATTGGGTACTCCTGGTCTCATCCAGGGAACAAGCTCTGGATCACCTGAGAAGGCTTCTCGACCTTTGCAAGGATCTGGGGGTCCTTTTAAATGTACGGAAGTCTTGTTTGATTCCAATCCAAGTCATGAACTTTCTGGGTATGTCCATCAACACCCAGATAGGGAGGGTGTACCCTTCGGAAGACAGACTTCTGAGACTGGGACAATCCATCGCCCAACTCTTGTCTCCACTGCCTCCTCCAACCAAGTTGTGGCAGAGCCTTCTGGGCCATCTTTCCTCGCTGGAAAAACTAGTTCGAGGCAGAAGATCAAGAATGAGAAGTCTCCAGTGGCATCTGAAGACCCATTGGTCCCAAAAGATCGATTCCCCATTCTTGCCAATGGAGGTTCCAGCTGGTCAACCAGAGAGAATACCCAAACGGGCTTTCCCCTCCAAAGCCCCATTCCGAAGTGAAAACTCTTTTGGGACGCATCGCTACGGGGCTGGGATTCCCACCTAGGCTCGAAGTTAGCATCAGGAGTCTGGTCTCCGATAGAACAAATTCTCCATATAAATTGCCTGGAATTGTTAGCAGCCTGGAAAGGCCTAGAATACTTTGTAGAAGATCTACAAGGACGAGAGGTGGTGCTGATGAGTAACAACTCCACAGCCGTCTCGTACATCAACAAACAAGGGGGTACTCTGGCAAGAGACCTCGGTCTGCTAGCGGTACAGATTTGCTAGTGGGCGGATGGTCACAACATTTCTCTTACAGCCAGGTTTATTCCGGGTCAGAGAAACATCGTGGCGGATCAACTAAGCAGGTATCACTAAGTGTTGAGTGGCGAACGGTCTTTGGATCCTCGAGTAGCGAAGGCAGTAATAGCTTTGTGGGGTTTCCCCACAATAGACCTGTTCCCCACTTCTCTGAATGCGAAACTTCCCCGCTACGGGTCCCCAGTTCCAGATCATCAGGCAGCGATCCAGGACGCCCTTCCACAGACTTGGGATAACCTGGACGCATACGCCTTTCCATCCTTTTGCCTGCTCAGAAGGGTGATCAACAAACTCTGAACCTCCTGGAACTGCAAGCTAACCCTAACAGCTCCAGCATAGCCAAGCAGAGAATGGTACGCAGACCTTCTTTCCCTGCTGGTTCAGGTTCCAAGGTTTCTTCCTCCAGAACCCCCTTCTGCTGACGCAGCCACAAAGATGGAGAGTGCAGCTTGGTGTAGAGGGTGAGGCATGTCTCTATTCAATCCCTCTCTTCCTTTTGTACCTCAGGTGGATAACTACTGGCCTGGTCGTTAACGACCTTGTTAAGGTTTTTCTGCTGTATTTTCCAGCTTGTGCTAGAATATCTCCTATAGTAAAGAATTCGGGTTTGTATGTTAGGAAAAATACAAACTCTGTTAAAAGTTTGTCATAATATTCACATTTTAGTTTCATATTTATAATTAAAAACATAGCGAATTATAATCTCATGGGCAGAGATAAGTGGCGCAAAGCGAACCAGGTACAAAGTAGGGAGTGCTGTTTAAAATCGTTGCGTAGCGAGATTTCTTCTCATGAACCCGCGAATATGTGATTTTTTTTTTATCTAATAGGCTATATGGTTGTCTGTGTTGTGAACGAGTGAAATTGCGAAGAATGAACCCTCAAAAAGTGAAGGTGGCCTGTATTTTTCTAAGCATAAAGGTTCTCTTTTATGAGCAGAAAGTACAGAATTGATTATTATTATTATTATTATTATTATTAATACTGCCAATGGAGTTATTTATGTTTTATGTCAAAGTTAGCTGCAACTAAAAATGAGACGTACAAATAATTAATTTTGATGTTAAGATTCTCATAGTAAATAACGAATCTTTTAAGGTGTATCTATGTATTATAAAACCATGTTTGTCTTCTCTGCACATGAAAAATATCATACGAGTAAAATGCTCTATAACTACAGTAGATAAGGGTTTCATTGTATCAAACCTCTTAATATATATATTAGAGAAATCTCACATTTTTACTATTAATTTTGAAGATGGTTTCATAATATTTCTCAACATCATGTTTTTATTTCTTCTTCAGATTCTCCTGCATCGGACAGGTAGGACTACCATGTTACAAGTGAGCCTTTATTTTTTAGATTATTTTAATCATTTATTTTATTCTGATACTCTGAATATTCTCGTATTACATTGCCAAGCGAATTTTTTCTTTTTATTCTGATGCTCTGAATATTCCTGTGTTGTATTTCCTTGCAAAGTTTTTATTCTGATGCTATGATTATTTAGTGTTACATTGCCATGTGAGTGTTTTCTTTTTTATTCTAATGCTCTGAATATTCCTGTTACATTTCAAGGCTTTTCTTTTCGTTCTGCTTTCAGTGGTGTGTATTATAAAATGTCTGGCTATGGCCAGTGGGTGTTTTGATATCAAACTATTCGGTTATCCAGGGATTTTTTTTTGTTGGGGGGGGGGCGAGTATTTCGAAACATGAATCACTCATTTCAAGTGATCTTAAGCATTCGTGAACGTCAACCATGTTTATTTTTTATCGTAGTCGGTAATATTATCCGTTAATGGTCTCTGTTCTCTACTGAGTTTATTCCAAGATCTACATAAAAGTCTTTCTGTAAGTCTTGGTTTGTTCCCACCTGATGTCCTGGGGGATTGAGAGTACAATTTCGTTTCGTTGGAAACATGAGCCGGAAATTATTTTTATTCATCTTTATTTATTGTACAGTATTTCTCACATTATTTGTATTCATGTCTTTTTTTGTGTGTATATATATATATATATATATATATATATATATATATATATATATTTATATATTTATATATATATATTTATATACATATACATATATATATATATATATATATATATATATATATACGTATATATATATATATATATATATATATATATATATATATATATGTATACATATATAAATATATATATATATATATATATATATATATATATATATATATATATATATATATATATATATATATATATGTATATATTAAATATACGTGATTTTTTATATTTCATTGTGTTATTTTGTAATCTGATGGTAAGTTATGTTTTGTTATTTTTTGTTGAACAGTTTCCATCATTACTTAAAATGTAATGATATGTACAGTAGTATGTTTAATGTGTACATTAGTCAAGGCTCACTGTATATGATGCTACTCTGAACGCTTTTGTTGAAATAGACTTTATAATCGACTATATGATAATTTCAATCATGTTTTCTAAACTGGAAAAAAAAGAGAAATTTCTCCATTATCCCATTATTTAACTTAATATATACCATTTCTTATTACTTGTTATTGTATATTTTGTATAAGACCAGAATGTTATAGGAATAGGTGAAGTAAATTTTTAAATAGTTTTTATTTGTTATTTAATGCTTCTGCTAAGTGCAAGGATTTTCTCTTTTGTTTACATCGTTTGTGAATAGACTCTACCTTCCCGTAAGCCCTTCCTCTAAACTCCATTACTTGCTTGGGGGAATTTCTCTCCTGTTCCTCTGTCGAAGGATTTGAAAGATTCCCAACATCAATTCTAACAGATTTGGGATATTTTATTGATAGCACTTACTTGTATTAGTCAAGAAATATTTTGAAAATGCTTAGAAGGGAGAACTCATATTGTAGTTAGTGGGGAGATTTCTGGCATTTTAGTAAGCGATCATATGAAAAGTTAAGGCTTATTCCAAAAATGCTCAGAAGGAAGTTTTTAAATATTTCAATAAATATAAAACTAATGATGGGAAATGATAGACTTTATGATATTAGTTTCCTTAGTTGCCGAAAAGTAAATAATATTGCGTAATAATGTTATTCTTTTGCTAATGGGAGTTTTCCTTTAAATTTCGATTATTCAAAATAGCCTTCAGAGTTTCATCCATGGTAGAACAAAAATAGCGGACTGTTGCAGTTGGTGAGTGTTACACTTTAATCTCTGTGCCCATCAATTTATATTTTACTTTACTTCAACTTACTGTTTTGTATTTCATTTTTCATTCTGGATTAATAGTATATCATTACGACCAATCAATTTATATTTATATTTTACTTAATTTTTCATCCAAGATTGATATTATATCATTATCCATTAATCAATGTATATTTTGTTTAGTTTTAAGTTACAGTTTTTTGTTTAGTTATTCACTTTAGGTTAGTATTTTGTTCAGATTTTGCCTAATTTTAACTTACTGTTTTTTATTTAATTTTTCATTCCAGAATAATTCTATATCATGATAATGTTTAGATCTCCAATAAGCTATTGCTTAAATTAACACAATTTTTGTTTATTTGCGTATTGCCAAACACGGCCGCTGGGAGTATCCGTCAAATGTTTTTGTATGAATAAAAATGTTTTGTTTAAATTATGAAAGATATTATTTTATACGTTGGAATTGAAGGAACTATCCAGAAATTAATTTATCACCCCATAGAGATATTGAATTAGATTAGGAGAAGACACTGAATAAAATTACGTGTGATGAGACAATTACAAATTTGTTCACAGGAAGAAATCTTATTTTAGAAAATATGGTTTTAAACAAGAAAAATAGTCGTTAAGAGGTTCTCCTTGCTGGCAATTTTACATGACAAAAAGAAAATTGTCCTTGGCTGTAGAAATGTGTGTGTATATATATATATATATATATATATATATATATATATATAATGTATATTTATATAATATATATATATATATATATATATATATATATATATTTATATATATATATGTGTGTGTATACATACACACACACACACACACACATATATATATATATATATATATATATATATATATATATATTTATATATATACATATACTGTATATATATATATATATGTATATATATATACACACTATATATATATATATATACAGTATGTAGTGTGTGTGTGTATATATATATATATATATATATATATATATAATGTATATTTATATAATATATATATATTATGTATGTGTGTGTATACATACACACACACATATATATATATATATATATATATTTATATATATACATATACTGTATATATATATATGTATATATATATATATATATATACACACTATATATATATATATATATATATATATATATATACACACTATATATATATATATATATATATATATATATATATACAGTATGTAGATACATATATATATATATATATGTATGTATATATATGTATATACATATATATGTGTGTGTATATATACACACATATACATATATATATATATATATTTATATATATAAATATACTGTATATATATATATATATGTATATATATACAGTATATATATACATATATAGATACACATATATATGTATGTATATATATGTATATACATATATATATATATATATATATATATATATATATGTACATATATATATATATATATATATATATATATATATATATATATATCAACGGTGGATGGAACACTTTAGTGAGGTCAGGAAAAGGAGTGAATGTAATAATTTAATTGATATAACTGAAGCTGAGGAAGACATTGATGTGCCCATGAATGAATTCATTGTGTTTGAAATCGAAGCTATCATCAAAAACTAAAGAGGTGGAATACGATGGAATAACACCCGAAATGATATTGGCCGCAAATGAAGTGACTCTCAGAATACTTACAATAATCTTTGTAGAACGTGTCGTGAAGAAGAGGCAGAACTTGATGAATGGGATCTAGGAGTGTTGGTGAAAAGGGCAAAACAAGGAGATCTAACTGACTGCAATAGTTCCAAAGGCATCACACTTACATCTGTTGTCATAGAAATATATAGTATGCTCAGTCTAAAGAGACAAGAGAGAAAGATTGATGAAAAGCTGAGAGATGGATAATCAGGATTTCGAAAAGGTAGAAGTTGTACTGACCAAATTTTTATTTTGAGACATGTGTACAGCAATGTGTAGAATATAGAAATCCACTTATGATGGCATTTATAGTGTGCACCGGCCAATTTTGTGGAGATTCCTGCATTATTATGAAATTCCTCTTAGATATGTAAATTTGATTAAGTCTGTTCATGATCAAAGCAAGTGTAAAGGAAATGTTAGTAGAGTACTATCAAAGGAATTTCAAGTGAACAGTGGAGTACTCCAAGGGAATGTGTTTTCACCAATGTTGTTTATCCTCCCCATGGAATTTGTGATGCATCTAGATGGCAATAAAATGAGAGAAATAACAAATGTCATATCTCCTTTAAGGTATAATAAGATGCCCCGAAAGTGGGAGATGTCTCTTTGTCGTCTCTTTATTGGTCACACTCGGTTGACACACGAGTTTCTACTAAAGGGCCAACACCAACCATATTGCAACGACTGTTTGGTACCGTTGACAGTGAGAAATTTGTTGATCGAATGCCCCACTTATAGTACTGAAAGAAGTACACATCTGTTTGAGGCTCAAGGTGAGAATGGACAGGATATGTTGTACAATAGTGGTATTTTTAAATTTATTTAAGAGATAGGTCTGTTGAAAGCTATCTAACTGAAATAAGGATGTTTTTGTTTTTATTGTTTTAAACTGAATTAGTATTTATTTATTCATTTATAACAATAATATCGGCATCAATGACCTTAGATGTCAGGATGCCAGATAACTCATAATCAATCAATCAATCAATCAATCAATAGAACAGTTAGGGATGGTGGAGAGAGATTGGACTGAATTGGTAACAGGAAATTAGCTGGCCTAGGGTATGATGCTGTCCGTATTAGCAGAATACCATAAGACTTGCAATGTTTGGCTACCAGAATGCATGTAATATCACACGAGGTTGGGCTCAAGATAAATAGAAGAAAGACAGAGATGATGGGAACTGAATATGCAATGGAAGATGAAGTATCATTGGAAGAAGAATGGAGGAATGAATTAGAATAATTTAAATATTTAGGAACTATGATCTCTAATACAGGGTCTTTAGAATTATTGGAGTTTGATGAAAGATTGAAAATAAAAAACAAATCAGACAATTGCTAGGTGAAGTAAAATATGGAAATCAAATCGCTATAAATTACTTTTTAAATAGCAAAGCACACTGAGAGTGCAGACCTCTGCCAAAGTAGCTTATTTCTCAAAACCTGCTGTGTTGACAACCATATGCAAACTTGGGGTTAAGGTTGGTGTTAATTTGTTCCACCTTTTGCTTGACCTTGACCTTGACCTTTGACCTAGGACTTTCAAAATCGAGTCCCTTTCTTGGCTCAGCATAACAATTAATCCCTGAAAGTTTCACTACTCTCTGAGTAAAATTGTGGCCAGGAAAGGGTTCACAGACAAACGGGCACACAGGATAAAAAACACAACCTCAACCCAACTTTGTTGGCGGAGGTAAAAATTTGGCCCTATAACAGTTTAGTGAAATCTGTGTTACTCTATGCCAGTGTAGGGACTTTAATCGTGGTATGATAATGAAACAATATACAACAGATTCTGTAACTTTAAGAACAAAGCCTTAAGAAGAATATTGGTAGTTAAATGGCAGGAGAGGATTAGAAATGAAAATATAAGAGAGATTACTCGTGGGCCATATGTGGATGAGATCATGGTAAGGGGTTGATGGAGATGGGTTTGGCATGCTTTTCGCACTCCACAAGAAGGATTAGTTCACCATACTTTTAATTGGGCTCAACCATGCAATAGAAGAGTTGGAAGACTGAGGCCTACATGGCTGAGGACTGTGAAGTGGGAAGTAGATGTTAAATGGTGAAGTATTGATTTAAAAGCTCAGGATAGAGACGACTGGCGAATTCTAACCGAGGCCCTGTATGTCAATAGGCGTAGGAGATTATGATGATGATGATATCTATCTATCTATCTATCTATCTATATATATATATATATATATATATATATATATATATATATATACACACACAGATACATACATACATATATATGATATATATATATATATATATATATATATATATATATATATATATATATATATATATATAATATATATATTACATACATACATACATATATATATAATATATATATTGTCACCTTTCGTTACGCTGTTCAACTTACGGTAATCTACACATATGCGTAACGCGCCAAACTTTTTCTGTACTACTACGATAGGAGACCGCCAAGGGGAATCAGAGACCGAGATTATTCCATTCTCATTCATCTCTGCTAACTGTCTATTTACTTCGGTCTGATAAGCAAAAGGTACTCTATAAGGATACGTTACGACTGGCGGACTGTCTCCCGTGTCTATCCTGAAGGTCATAAAGTCACAGTAACCCGGAGGTTCTTCCTCTAAAACAAACACGTCTGGATATTCCTCCAAAATTTGAGCTACACAATAATGATACTGCACAGGTGTCAAACTATATCCTAGCTCTTTCAATGCGCATGTGCGATCTGATGAGGTACTTTGCTGAAAGGCGGCATTAAACACTAAATCAGTATTCATTTCTACCCATGCAATTAGAGTGTCTTCTTTGATTAACACTGGCACTGATGAAAAGTTGTGGAATAAGATCCTTACCTTCCCTTCTTGTATCTGCACTACTGAGTCCTGCAACAAATTATCTTCAAAGTTTACATGCAGCACAAGTACACCTACCCATTTTGTGACATTTTTGTTACACACATACAACTCGATGACCATAGCTACACAAGGGTCTATACACACACTTCTTGAGTCAATCGAAGTTCCCACTTATCAGTTACATTAACAACAGGTTCTACTACGGGAGCTATGGATGCGACTGTCCCTCCTATGGGTAGGATCCGATCCCTCAAAGTTACAGTCAAACCCTCAGGACATGAAAATACATTTAACCCTAATAACCAAATCGCATCCGAACCAAAAATTACATTTATCCCTGTAATACCCAACTCTGGGACGACATAGAAATCATGAATAAATTTCTCGTCTCCCAACTCAAAAGGTTGTGAACAAAAACTGTTTATGAGAACTTCTTTTCCCCCTAGACCTTGACATTTTTAAGGAACCTCACTTTGCACCTGACTGACTGTAATGTGTGCTTCTACAATAAGTGACACAAATGCCCCTGTATCAATCAAACATCTCTTAAAACCAGAAGGGAACTTAACTTTGATGACAGGGTGCTGGGGTGCAGTCTTCGGTCTTCTTTCTACTAAGTCGTCCTTGGCGCCGCTGTAGTCGCTGGCGCCGCTGTAGTCGCTGGCGCCGCTGGCGCCGCTGCCGCCGCTGGCGCCGCTGGCGCCGCTGGGGCCGCTGGCGCCGCTGGGGCCGCTGCCGCCGCTGAAGTCGCTGCCGCCGCTGCGAGAGGTCTTTGGGCTTGCGGCATCGGCCAAGCCACTGGCGGCGGTAGTTGAGTCACTGGGGGCCTCCATCCTGGGGACGTCTGAGGAAACCTCACTGGAAGATTGGGGTAATATGACGTCGTTCCCATCGCAGGCGCTATCGCTCCGACTGCTTGGGGTGCTGCTGTTGCTCCCGCGGTGGGGGTTCGAGCTGCGTTGCATTGGCTCGCGTTTGCAGTTAAAACACTGCACCGTCTTCTGGTTCCGGTTTTTTGGTCTTGCTCCTTGTGCCGACAATTTCCTTGGTCCTCCCGGATGGCTTCTCGACGATGACGACGAAGGTTGAGGTTGTCCTGCCATCTGGCGTGCGGCCTCCATGCCTTCTACTAAAACCCGCATGTTTTCCATCGCCCTTTCCACAGGTATGGGTTGCATCAATGTCCCCCACGCATATCCGGGTATATGCAGGGCCAAAACCTTCTTCAACCAGGGGTCCTTCACGCCCGTCAACGCATCATGGCCTTCCAAAAGATCGTCTAAGTCTTCTGATATCCGATCGAAGAACTCGAAGCAATCTTCGCCTTCCTCCCGAACAGGAACATAATTGCAAATGTACTGATGCAAGCTGGCAGTACCTAGGCCTAATGTTTGTTGTAAGTGTTCCTTCAAGTGTTGCCATGACCTGGGCTCCATAAACTCGATGGCCCTTTTTACCCTCTTATTGGCCTTACCTCTAATTCTCTGCTTCGCGAACACAATTCTCTTTCGTTCCGACCAGGATCGTTCCTTCGTCGCTGCTTCCACGGATGCGAGGAACGCTTCAATCGAAATATATTTTCGCCCTCGTCGAGGTACTACATCTTCAAAGAAGGGGACATACTCTGACAGTGGCGGAAAACCACCAGTGTCGCTGTTGCTTTCATCTCCTTCGTCCCGGGGTCCAAACCCCTCATCCAGTGAAGGGCTATTTTGGTAAGCCCCCTGCTGTGGTCTTCCCTCTGCTCCCCTCGACATTCCACTACATCCAGGTTCTCCTCATGCTTGTGCTCCTACATAATGCTGTAGGCCTCCGACAGCTTCATCGATCTCGATGTATAATTCTTCAAGTTCCTGTGAACTCATATCGTGAGTTTGCTAATTGTTTTTCACTAATTGCTCAACGATCCCACCGCTGCCACCATTTAATTGTCACGACAATGGCAATTAATTAAATCATTAACATTCAAGAGGTTGGTTACACTAAGTTGAATTTGTATTGAGCTATATATTTTCACAATAAATCATACACAGGTCTGAGCACTTTTAATTAAGTCTATAAATTTCAATCTTGCAATGTTTTTTTAAATAAAATACGTGCTCTTCATTTCATGGTAGCGATTTACAAAAGACAACTTGTGAAAATAACGGTCAGGGGACGAAGACTTAACATTTACGTTAGTACAGTTTTTAAAGGCAGCATAAAAGTCCAAGATAATTTCTAAGTCTAAAAACGAGGGTTTTGGTTATGGCAAAGGGGCAATACATGTTACAACTTATCAGTATGATACGTTAGGCCCGACTGATGCATGTCCTGCGGGCATCGTAAAGCTTCACCGGCATTGTAGGGTGTGACCTCATGACGTCAGAAGAGAATGACCAATCATAGCCACCTTCGTCACAGTAATCCAGATATAACCGGTAGGCCTACGCCCTCCTGAGCCGTTGTTCCCTCAAGTCCCGCCTTTCGACTCCCCCACAAAATCTGCAAGATAAGGAGGGAGGCAGAAAACTATTCGTTGGCAGTTTGGCATGGAGACAACCTCTTCTCCAGTGGATGCTGATAAATCACACTCCCTCCAAGCGACCCTGTGACCAGAGGTCATTCACATTACCTCAAACAGATATTCACAAACAGGGTGTACGTGACAATATATATATATATAATTATATATATATGTGTGTATATATATATATATATATATATATATATATATATATATATATATATATGTATATATATATATATGTATATATTTATGTATATATATGTATATACTGTATATATGTGTATATATATGTATATGTATATATAAATGTATATATATATGTATATATATATATTTATATGTATATATATATATATGTATATATATATGTATATGTATGTATATGTATATATATATATGTATATATATGTATATGTATATGTATATATATGTATATATATGTATATGTATATATATGTATATGTATATATATATATGTATGTATATATATATATGTATATATATATGTATATATATGTATATATATTTATGTATATATATATGTATATGTATATATGTGTATATGTATATATATATATATATATATATATATATATATATATATATATGTATACATATACATATACATATACACATATATATATATATATATATATATATATATATATATATAATGTCCCATGTAAATGGATAATGAGACATCGG
Source organism: Palaemon carinicauda (assembly GCF_036898095.1). Taxonomy (NCBI): domain Eukaryota; kingdom Metazoa; phylum Arthropoda; class Malacostraca; order Decapoda; family Palaemonidae; genus Palaemon; species Palaemon carinicauda. Next base: position 10,377,696 of record NC_090759.1, on the reverse strand, counting down.
AACCTGGGTTTTTTCACTTTTTTACAAAAAGGTTTGTGAGTACACTTTACACAGTCCGATACTCTCAGACGAGTTCTTGTTCTTCTTTGTCTACATCTTTTCCCACTTCTATGTGGGGTCGATGTTTCTGGTCAGTTTTCTCCATCTACCTCTGTCCCACTCCTCATCACCGGTTAATCCCTTTGATCGAAGGTCATCCTTGATACAGTCCACCCACATTCGCTTTGGTCTCCCTCTCCTTCTCGTTCCCTGTACCTCCATTTCCATCACTCTCCTCCCAATATACTGTTCATCTCTTCTCATGACATGACCATACCACCTCAGTCTACTTTCTTGGATCTTATTTGATACTTTTCTAACTCCTGTGGTACCCCTAATTACCTCATTCCGTATCTTATCTCTTCTTGTCACCCCACACATCCATCTCAATATTCTCATCTCTGCCACATCCAGTACCTTGTTCTAATGATCGCTCGACAGGTACTGTTTACCTATCGGCAAGTCATGCAATGTTGCTCTGTCAATATGCTAAATTGTTTGGTTTTATGGAATTATCCACTATGATATATATATATATATATATATATATATATATATATATATATATATATATATATATATATATATTCTTACAAAGCTGGTCTTCATGATAGTAGAATATTTTATTCACATATTTTATTTGTGTATTTAAAAGATGTATAGCTAGTTTATAATATGAGTTCCACTCATGTAGGATTAAATAATGTATGTAAATTACATGAGACGTTCATCATACCATTAGTTGTACTTTCATTCAGTTCCGAATATGTAAATTTACGTTATTTTAAAGAATTAAATTTTTATTTCACGTAGTTTTGTTACGAAGTCTTGTGTAAGCTTGTTAAAAGTATGCTGTATGGCATGCTGTATGGCACATACGCTAGGGATTGCATCATGTTGCCGCGTGGTTGGAAGAGGCATGAAAGTTCTAGACTAAAGGTTAATTTTTTTTTAATGTTACGAGAGGAGGTGGACTTAGCTGAGAGAGAGTTGCTTTGCAATTAATGTTAGTACCCCTTCTTCACATGGCTAAGTTGGCAACTTTATGCTGCTAGAGCCATGCCCCAACGCTTTGAGAATGATTTACTTGAAATTTCTAGAGTGAATTAAGTTAATATATAAGGGCCTAGCGATGCATAGGAGGCAGGAAAGATCCAGCCTATCTCTTTGAAAGAGCCAACGTCCGACAGCCCTCTCTCCAACTGCTTAACTCATCTAAATGTGAAGTGTTTTCCTCTCAAATGTGAATAGTGATTTCTCCACAACTGTGTACCAGTGGTGATATTGTTGTGTGCCTAAGTTAAAAGTTTAGTCTGTTAATGTAAGTACATTTTATAGTATAAAGTTTTGTAACTGGCTCGGTGAGATTAGATTAAACAGTGAAGTGTAATTATTTTTCTTAACCGCTTGGTAACCTTTTGTGAACCTAAGGATGTAAAAGTAATGGTCAAGTATATATAAGTGTATTTATGATTTATTTCTATAGTGTTAAACTGTCATTTATTCATTAATTGTCAAAATTATATATTTTTATTAATTAATTTCTAGTGAAACAAGTGATTGTATAATATTTTTGAAGTGTCTCTCTTTTTGTGTTAGTCTAAGGTTTAGTTCAGATTTAATATTACGAGTGATTTAATTTTGGTGTTAATTTTGAACTGTTAACTTTTTATAGAATATATTTATTTTTGTAAAGTGTGTATTATTTCAATTCACAATACTTATTTACAGTTCTTTGTTTGTATCCCTTGACTAAGACCCGAAGTAAGAGGTTGATTCAAGAATATAAACGCAAAGTATTCACCCAGTTTTGTTTTGAGTGTAACTAAAGAGACCTTTTAGATTTTTAGTGTTCATATATATTATTGTCTGGGAGATGTGTGTTATTCTCAGAGCTAGGAGGTATTTCTCTTGTGTATCAGATTATGTAATGTAAAGCAGGTGAGTTTTGAAGCTCGGGAAATTACGTAATTCCTATGTCGTAATAATATATATAATTTAATGTGACATTACTCCTCAGTGTTGTAGTAAAGGGAGTAGGACATTGTACGCACAGCTAAGGGTCAAATAAAAATCAGTTGGCTGTTAATTGATCGGTCAATTGATTTAGAAATGTTGTGGTGTTGCCAGTGGACCCATATGTGTTTTTGAGGTTTTAATGAATAGGAAAAGTAATTATTCAAGGACTCGTCCCAAGATTCCAACAGCATCCACATCTTTGCTTGATCGTCGAAAACCAACACCAATATTTATGAAATCAGAGTTCTAGATTTGTCATGAACACAAAGTTGGTAGATTACACATTAAATTGGGTCTCAGTGATTAATCAAAAGTTAGGTTTGGGAAATTACTGAAATAATCAGGTTGGTTATATTATAATGTGTATGTATATATGTACGTATGTTTGTATGTATACTGTATATATATATATATATATATATATATATATATATATATATATATATATATATATATATATATATATATATATATGTATATATACATATATATATGTATATATACATATATATATGTATATATATATATATATATATATATATATATATACACAATATATTATTATTATCACTTGCTAGGCTACAACCCTAGTTTGAAAAGCAGGATGCTATAAGTTCAAGGGGCTCCAACAGTGAAAATAGCCCAGTGAGGAAAGGAAACAAGGAAAATGAATTTTTTTTAAGAACAGTAACAATATTAAAATAAATATTTCCTATATAAACTATAAAAACTTGAACAAGAGGAAGAAAAAAGAGATAGAATAGAGTGCCCGAGTGTACCCTCAAGCAAGAGAACTTTAACCCAAGACAGTGGAAGACCATGGTACATAGGCTTTGGCACTACCCAAGACTAGAGAACAGTGGTTTGATTTTGGAGTGTCATTCTGCTTACCATAGCTAAAGAGTCTCTTTTACCCTTACCAAGAGGGAAGTGGCTTCTGAACAATTACAGTGCGGTAGTTAACCCTTTGGGTGAAAAAGAATTTTTTGGTAATCTCAGTGTTGTCAGGTGTATTAGGACAGAGGAGAATGTGTAAAGAATAGGCTAGTGTAATCAGTGTATGTGTAGGCAAGGGGAAAATGAACCGTAACCAGAGAGAAGGACCCAATTTAGTATTGTCTGGCTAGTCTAAGGACTCCATAAGTCTTTAGTGGTAGTATCTCAACGGGTGGCTTGTGCTCTGGCCAACTTCATACCTAATGTATATGATGTATGTATTATACATATATATATATATATATATATATATATATATATGGATATATATATATATATATATATATATATATATATGGATATACATATATGCATATGATTTTAATAATAATTTTATGCCTAACTCTACAGAAAGGGAGAATTCATATAGGCTCCGACAAAACACACACACACACACACACACACACACACACACACACACACACTCACACTCACACTCATATAGGCTCCGACAAAACACACACACACACACACACACACACATATATATATATATATATATATATATATATATATATATATATATATATATATATATATATATATATAAAGCATTTTGACAAGAAAAATATATTTTTGGGTGAGATACCCATGTTTTCCTGATGGAAGTTCCTCTAGGCAGGTTTCTACTTGAAATATTTCTGCGAGTGATATGCCAGGCAATTTTACGTGTAGAGGTATCACGGGGTTACTACCCCAAGAGCTAATATCCCAAAAGATGTCGTGTATATAACAAAGATGTGCTTAAAACAACTACGTCTATTCTTCCCCGAATAGAGTTAACCGTGTCTAGAAGGATATGTGATAGATTGGATACGTGGGAGAGCTGTTACATCTCCGATACCAGTGTGTTACTGTAACACGTACGCTGGTTCGCCATTCCAGCATTAGCTATTGAAAGATTCATAGCTGCACACAGAGAATTTGGGAGGGGATGAAAAGTAATGGGCAGGTCCATCAGGACGACATGGCTATATTACCCAAACATGAATTTTTCCTATGTCAAAATCCCATTTTTGGGCTTGAGCCATGTCGTCCTGATGGAAGTTACCAGAGAATTGAAAAATTTTCTGGCATATTAGAATTTAACCATTTAATTGCTTTTTTGTTCTAAACTCACTAATTGTAGAAACATTTATATTTGTTTTATAGTTAGTGCATCTAATGAGGGTTTGCTTTCCACTTCCAAATATAATTATTTGGTACAACAGTCCAACTCTATAAGTAGACTTTAAAGTCTTTTAACCCTTATCAGAACTAGAAAGTTATCATTGCAACCCCACACGCTGTGGTGAAGATATATCCGATATCAGTAGGAACATATACAAACTAAAATTAGTTTGTAATAGGGGGGTGTTGAATAAATGAGGTACACTATTTTTGATTTAGAAACACTAGTTTCATTATAAAAGAAACGCAAAAAGACGTATAATCTTTTATTATTTCTAAAATTAAGCAAATATAACAGAATTGAAACAACAATATTTACATATAGAATTGTTTACCCCAATAACATCATATTAAATGGTACAGAAATACCATTCCTTAAGGTAAAAATAAGGTCACCTTTTGACTTAAATATAAAGATAGTTTATAACACAATGCAAATTAGAAGGACATTCAACCCGCAATGTGTACACTGTAATAGTCCCGTATTATACAGTTCATAAGAGTCCATGCACAACACCAAGAAGCTGGTTTAATCACACTACCAGCCACCACAACAAAGTTTTTAATCTCTTCCATTTGTCACAAGTAATGTTTGAAAAACACTCATGAAGATTTCCATCCATTATAGGCTAGTAGACCTTCGAAGGACATATACTGGAAGAAGTTTAGGGAAGAGGCAACTTTCCTAGGATCATGAACCGATGGTATACTATCCGGGTCAACCTTTCTGATAGGATAGGTGAGTTTGGACCTCAATTATTTCAAAGAGAGATTAGACCCTGTTGTTTCCCCTTTAAAAAGTTGATCGACTTTAAAAGCTACAATCTTTGATAGGTATGCTTTAAGGCATTCCACAGAGCTCAGAGAAGGATCTTCCTTTAGAGGGACGATTTTCCAAGGCCCCCAACGTTTTATGGGGAGTTCATTTTTAGCCAGGAATGAAGGATCTGGGGGTATAAATTAACTTCTCCCGACTTAGAAAAATCAATGTGGCTATTATCCTCGATAGTGCCTTCAACGTCGCCGATTCCAGCTCCAGAAGCCATAGCTAATAAAAGGATTGATTTTGAGTAAGATCCCTCTAAGAAGCAGAATAGTTATTTATTGAGGAGGATAAGTGCAAGACTTTATCCAAAGACCAAGAGATGGTTTTGGGGGGAGCATTTGGTTTCAGTTTAGCACAAACCTTCGGGATCTTATTGAACAGTTCGCTGTTGAGTTCTATATCGAAAGCATAAGCGATAGGTCTGTTTAGGGCCAATTTACATAATGAAATTGGTGGAGGCCAGATCCTGTTCATGTAATGTGATAAAGAACGATAAACAGAAGTACATTGTAATTGAAGTGGGCTTATGTTTCTTAACAAACTCCACCCACTTCAGATATTGTCTTTTTTTAGTAGAGGACTTGTATTCTTCTATGATATTAATCCTTTCCCTTGAAACTTCGTATTTCATTTTAGCAGCTAGGACGAGAAAATCATGAGCTGAAGGTTTTGCGTTAGCCAAGAGGAAATGAAGACAGTCTCCAGTTGTACATCCTGGAGCAGCACTGGTGTCTACAGAGGATTCTGATGAGGTTTGAGTTTAGAACAAGAGGGTACCAATTGCTCTTGGGCCAATTGGGGGCCACTAACCCGGCTGTCATATTGATGGTCCGTAATTTTCCCAGGACCTTCTTGAGAAGATTGAACGGTGGAAAAAGATAAAAGTGAGTCCACTGGCTCTAATTCAGCAACACTGCTTCCAGATATAAATTCGGTGCTACGTAATGGGGGAAGCTTCTTTTTGAAGCTCGTCGCAAAGATATCTATTTGCAGTTCCGGGACTTGCTCTAGAACGAAACAGAATGATTTTTCGTCCAGGAACCATTCTGTTTCCAGAGGCTTGAATCTTGATAGATCATTCACCTTTACATTGCAAACCCCTTTTAAATGAACTGCAGAGAGATGCCAATTCCTCATTTTAGACAAAGCGAGAATGGCCAGTATTACGTGAATGCTCTGTGGAGATCTTGAACCTTGTCTGATGATGCAGTGGACTATAGTCTTGCTGTCGAGAACTAACCTAATGTGTGAGTTCCTCTTCGGGTTCAATCGCTTCAGAGAAAGAAACAATGCCATAGCTTCCAGAACGTTAATATGGAATTGTTGAAAAGCAACTGACTACTGACCCTGTATCTTATTGGTGGGGGTGGGTATGACTGTCCCACCTCGTTTCGAGGCATCCGTGTGAAGCGTCACTGATGGAGGAGGAAACCACGGAGGAATGCGCATCGAAAGCTCTTTCCAGTGGACCACGACTTGAGCCGTTTGTACAGTAAAGCTGGGGTTTTGTGGCGATGATCTCTTTGAGCATTTGATGCCCATCTTCTCCAGACTCTGTTGACATCTTTGAGTCTTGCCTTCAGGATAGGGTTTGTAACAGCTTCAAATTGTTGAGAACAAAAGACACTTTCCTGATGATGTCTGGTGATGGTCTTCAAATGAAGCAGACACCTTACTGAACTAGCTATTTCCTTCCTCTTGTTCTGAGGCAGCGAAAGGATGTGTGACTTCAAATCCCATTGCAGTCTGAGCCACTGGAATTTTTTAGCTGTAGTTAACCTGGACTTCTTGAGGTTGATCTGGAAGCCCAGGGATGGAAAAACTTCATAACTTCCAGGAGAAGACATGCCAATTTCGTCGCAGCCCACACCAACCAGTCGTTGATGTATCCCATCACTTGAAGACCCTTGTTCCTGAGTAGCTGAACTATGGTCTCGACTAGTTTTGTGAAAATATTTGAAGCTATGTTGAGCCTGAAAGGCATAGCTTTAGATACATAGACCTTTCTTGCCAGTCTGAAACCAAGGTGGGAGGGGAATTGCTGACCTATTGTAATATGCCAATAAGAGTCAGTAAGATCTATGGAGACGATGTTGTCCCCCTGGGGTATTAGGCTCCGTATCTGCAGGATAGTTAACATCTGGAACTTGTTCTGAATGAAATTGTTTAGTGGGGACAAGTCCAGAATAGTTCGAAGTGTTCAAATTTTTTTTGGCACGTAAAATAAACGTCTGAATGTTCTTGGATTTTGTACAACGGATAACTTCCTTTTGCAAGAGACCCTGCACATATTTTTCCAGGAAAGGTATTGTGGGTTGAAAGAACCTCTGGAACTTTGGCGTTTTCTGTCTCCATTTCCAGCCTAGTCCTCTTGTAACTACGCTGTGTGCTCAAGGGTCGAATTTCCATTGATCCCTGAAGTGATAGTCTTCCCCCTACCAGAACCTCCTTATTGTTGTCTTGAAGGACCTGGTCATTTATATGAACTGCCTCTGTTTCCTCAGCCCCTAGATCGGCCACTTCTTCTAGATTTTCCCCTTCCACTTGAACGTGAGCTCCAATGGGGCGAAATGTGGTAGTGGCCCGTTCGTAAACAGGATTGAAGGCTGGTTACTGTGTAACATACTGCTGGAGAACCGTGTACACCATCTGGGAAATAGTGGCAGTAGTGGCAGGAAAGGTCTTCTTGCCTTCAAAGAGTCTCCTAGGTTTCTTGCCTGGGGATGGGATATTTAGCCGTGGCCATTTTATCGTGGCCATCTTGCCACCTTCCGTTGTACTGTGGACTAGTTTTGCCGCAGACCATTCTCAGTGAATATATACATATTTTGCAAAAAGTTCTTTCAACTAATTCGAGTGATAATATATGATGCTAATTAAAAGGTGGAATTAAGTCAAAATTTGTTTGAAATATTTATAATTTTATTATCGTCTCTTCAAACAAAAACAGCATTTTATTGTATAAAACAAAAAATAGTATTTTATTGTACAAAATGTTTATAATTTTGTATAGAAGATAATTATCATCACTATATTGTAAAAATCTCAAATAAAAACGAATATTTTATTTCAGTAAGTGTTAAAAGATATGAAAGCAGTGAAAGAAAAAAAATTCCTTCTTCTAAATTATGTGCAATGGCCCGTAAATAATCTACACAATGTCTCACTAAATCTTCTCACGATTGTCAATATTCGAGAGTCTGCCTCCCTGTATCTCTTTGATTTCGGTGCATTGCTATGCCCTGCTACGAGTTGTTCGTAGTACAAGTCCCTCCCTCTCTGAACTTTTCTTAAACAATCTATAAATTTCCAGATTACTGGATGTTCTTCTCCTAGTTCGTACTGCAACCTCCTGTGAGCAGCTTCGGCGAGATTGTTAGTTCTTTAGCGATTGGGTGTTAGGTATCACTCCTTGACAAGCTTCAGGCAAATTTACAAGGCACTCGTTAATTATTTGAGAAGTACTTTCTACAGTTTCAGCAGCTCGCACTTTCATCTTTGTTATAACTATCGCTTTGAACTTTAGATGCCGAGGCTGCATGCGTGTGCTCAATAATTTGTTTTACCACTTCACGTTTTCTAACTTGTATCCGAGCTTTGCAGAGCTTTCTTTTCTCATTTCTCCAAAATATTCTTATCTTATCAACAGGATAACAATCAAACACGTACATGTAGCTGTCGTGTGAATACTTTTCTCTTCCTCGTGTAGACAACATCGAAGACTGCATTTCTATGGGGAAAGAGTTTTTCTATTTAGATGTTGCTCCTTGGAAAGTTAAGATGGAACTGTAAATTACTCTATAACATCAGAATACTAAACCAGAAAAAAAAATGTAAATAACTCAAAATTACCGAACTACCAGACCATATATGCATATATTGCAAAAACTAGAATTGTCGCATGCGTTGATTCAACTAACTTGGTATTTATAATAATAAAGGTAAAATTGTATTTAATGGTACTTAGGTAGTTTGAAGTAATTTACACACACAGACATATATATATATATATATATATATATATATATATATATATATACTATATATATATGTATATATATATTATATGAACATATATCACAAGCACACGTGATTTTAATTAATGTAAATATCACCCACGAAATGCATTTAATACCGAATTCTATCTTGGGAAATACATATCCACTTGGAATTCATTTTATGGTAACAGCTTCTGGCCGGGTGGTGATTCGAACCACCACCTGTACGGCTAGAAACTATGCTTGGCAGGGACCCTACCACTCAGCTATCAAGAGAGACTAAAAGTTTATGACAAGTCCCCCTACATATTCCTGTCGAATTCAGGATTCTGTTCATAGACTTGAAATAGACCCATCTCCACCATGATAGCTGAATCGTGAGTTTGCAACACGTGGTTATTTTAATGAACATATATCACAAGCACACGTGATTTTAATTAATGTAAATATCACCCACGAAATGCATTTAATACCGAATTCTATCTTGGGAAATACATATCCACTTGGAATTCATTTTATGGTAACAGCTTCTGGCCGGGTGGTGATTCGAACCACCACCTGTACGGCTAGAAACTATGCTTGGCAGGGACCCTACCACTCAGCTATCAAGAGAGACTAAAAGTTTATGACAAGTCCCCCTACATATTCCTGTCGAATTCAGGATTCTGTTCATAGACTTGAAATAGACCCATCTCCACCATGATAGCTGAATCGTGAGTTTGCAACACGTGGTTATTTTAATGAACATATATCACAAGCACACGTGATTTTAATTAATGTAAATATCACCCACGAAATGCATTTAATACCGAATTCTATCTTGGGAAATACATATCCACTTGGAATTCATTTTATGGTAACAGCTTCTGGCCGGGTGGTGATTCGAACCACCACCTGTACGGCTAGAAACTATGCTTGGCAGGGACCCTACCACTCAGCTATCAAGAGAGACTAAAAGTTTATGACAAGTCCCCCTACATATTCCTGTCGAATTCAGGATTCTGTTCATAGACTTGAAATAGACCCATCTCCACCATGATAGCTGAATCGTGAGTTTGCAACACGTGGTTATTTTAATGAACATATATCACAAGCACACGTGATTTTAATTAATGTAAATATCACCCACGAAATGCATTTAATACCGAATTCTATCTTGGGAAATACATATCCACTTGGAATTCATTTTATGGTAACAGCTTCTGGCCGGGTGGTGATTCGAACCACCACCTGTACGGCTAGAAACTATGCTTGGCAGGGACCCTACCACTCAGCTATCAAGAGAGACTAAAAGTTTATGACAAGTCCCCCTACATATTCCTGTCGAATTCAGGATTCTGTTCATAGACTTGAAATAGACCCATCTCCACCATGATAGCTGAATCGTGAGTTTGCAACACGTGGTTATTTTAATGAACATATATCACAAGCACACGTGATTTTAATTAATGTAAATATCACCCACGAAATGCATTTAATACCGAATTCTATCTTGGGAAATACATATCCACTTGGAATTCATTTTATGGTAACAGCTTCTGGCCGGGTGGTGATTCGAACCACCACCTGTACGGCTAGAAACTATGCTTGGCAGGGACCCTACCACTCAGCTATCAAGAGAGACTAAAAGTTTATGACAAGTCCCCCTACATATTCCTGTCGAATTCAGGATTCTGTTCATAGACTAGAAATAGACCCATCTCCACCATGATAGCTGAATCGTGAGTTTGCAACACGTGGTTATTTTAATGAACATATATCACAAGCACACGTGATTTTAATTAATGTAAATATCACCCACGAAATGCATTTAATACCGAATTCTATCTTGGGAAATACATATCCACTTGGAATTCATTTTATGGTAACAGCTTCTGGCCGGGTGGTGATTCGAACCACCACCTGTACGGCTAGAAACTATGCTTGGCAGGGACCCTACCACTCAGCTATCAAGAGAGACTAAAAGTTTATGACAAGTCCCCCTACATATTCCTGTCGAATTCAGGATTCTGTTCATAGACTTGAAATAGACCCATCTCCACCATGATAGCTGAATCGTGAGTTTGCAACACGTGGTTATTTTAATGAACATATATCACAAGCACACGTGATTTTAATTAATGTAAATATCACCCACGAAATGCATTTAATACCGAATTCTATCTTGGGAAATACATATCCACTTGGAATTCATTTTATGGTAACAGCTTCTGGCCGGGTGGTGATTCGAACCACCACCTGTACGGCTAGAAACTATGCTTGGCAGGGACCCTACCACTCAGCTATCAAGAGAGACTAAAAGTTTATGACAAGTCCCCCTACATATTCCTGTCGAATTCAGGATTCTGTTCATAGACTTGAAATAGACCCATCTCCACCATGATAGCTGAATCGTGAGTTTGCAACACGTGGTTATTTTAATGAACATATATCACAAGCACACGTGATTTTAATTAATGTAAATATCACCCACGAAATGCATTTAATACCGAATTCTATCTTGGGAAATACATATCCACTTGGAATTCATTTTATGGTAACAGCTTCTGGCCGGGTGGTGATTCGAACCACCACCTGTACGGCTAGAAACTATGCTTGGCAGGGACCCTACCACTCAGCTATCAAGAGAGACTAAAAGTTTATGACAAGTCCCCCTACATATTCCTGTCGAATTCAGGATTCTGTTCATAGACTTGAAATAGACCCATCTCCACCATGATAGCTGAATCGTGAGTTTGCAACACGTGGTTATTTTAATGAACATATATCACAAGCACACGTGATTTTAATTAATGTAAATATCACCCACGAAATGCATTTAATACCGAATTCTATCTTGGGAAATACATATCCACTTGGAATTCATTTTATGGTAACAGCTTCTGGCCGGGTGGTGATTCGAACCACCACCTGTACGGCTAGAAACTATGCTTGGCAGGGACCCTACCACTCAGCTATCAAGAGAGACTAAAAGTTTATGACAAGTCCCCCTACATATTCCTGTCGAATTCAGGATTCTGTTCATAGACTTGAAATAGACCCATCTCCACCATGATAGCTGAATCGTGAGTTTGCAACACGTGGTTATTTTAATGAACATATATCACAAGCACACGTGATTTTAATTAATGTAAATATCACCCACGAAATGCATTTAATACCGAATTCTATCTTGGGAAATACATATCCACTTGGAATTCATTTTATGGTAACAGCTTCTGGCCGGGTGGTGATTCGAACCACCACCTGTACGGCTAGAAACTATGCTTGGCAGGGACCCTACCACTCAGCTATCAAGAGAGACTAAAAGTTTATGACAAGTCCCCCTTTTAGTCTCTCTTGATAGCTGAGTGGTAGGGTCCCTGCCAAGCATAGTTTCTAGCCGTACAGGTGGTGGTTCGAATCACCACCCGGCCAGAAGCTGTTACCATAAAATGAATTCCAAGTGGATATGTATTTCCCAAGATAGAATTCGGTATTAAATGCATTTCGTGGGTGATATTTACATTAATTAAAATCACGTGTGCTTGTGATATATGTTCATTAAAATAACCACGTGTTGCAAACTCACGATTCAGCTATCATGGTGGAGATGGGTCTATTTCAAGTCTATGAACAGAATCCTGAATTCGACAGGAATATGTAGGGGGACTTGTCATAAACTTTTAGTCTCTCTTGATAGCTGAGTGGTAGGGTCCCTGCCAAGCATAGTTTCTAGCCGTACAGGTGGTGGTTCGAATCACCACCCGGCCAGAAGCTGTTACCATAAAATGAATTCCAAGTGGATATGTATTTCCCAAGATAGAATTCGGTATTAAATGCATTTCGTGGGTGATATTTACATTAATTAAAATCACGTGTGCTTGTGATATATGTTCATTAAAATAACCACGTGTTGCAAACTCACGATTCAGCTATCATGGTGGAGATGGGTCTATTTCAAGTCTATGAACAGAATCCTGAATTCGACAGGAATATGTAGGGGGACTTGTCATAAACTTTTAGTCTCTCTTGATAGCTGAGTGGTAGGGTCCCTGCCAAGCATAGTTTCTAGCCGTACAGGTGGTGGTTCGAATCACCACCCGGCCAGAAGCTGTTACCATAAAATGAATTCCAAGTGGATATGTATTTCCCAAGATAGAATTCGGTATTAAATGCATTTCGTGGGTGATATTTACATTAATTAAAATCACGTGTGCTTGTGATATATGTTCATTAAAATAACCACGTGTTGCAAACTCACGATTCAGCTATCATGGTGGAGATGGGTCTATTTCAAGTCTATGAACAGAATCCTGAATTCGACAGGAATATGTAGGGGGACTTGTCATAAACTTTTAGTCTCTCTTGATAGCTGAGTGGTAGGGTCCCTGCCAAGCATAGTTTCTAGCCGTACAGGTGGTGGTTCGAATCACCACCCGGCCAGAAGCTGTTACCATAAAATGAATTCCAAGTGGATATGTATTTCCCAAGATAGAATTCGGTATTAAATGCATTTCGTGGGTGATATTTACATTAATTAAAATCACGTGTGCTTGTGATATATGTTCATTAAAATAACCACGTGTTGCAAACTCACGATTCAGCTATCATGGTGGAGATGGGTCTATTTCAAGTCTATGAACAGAATCCTGAATTCGACAGGAATATGTAGGGGGACTTGTCATAAACTTTTAGTCTCTCTTGATAGCTGAGTGGTAGGGTCCCTGCCAAGCATAGTTTCTAGCCGTACAGGTGGTGGTTCGAATCACCACCCGGCCAGAAGCTGTTACCATAAAATGAATTCCAAGTGGATATGTATTTCCCAAGATAGAATTCGGTATTAAATGCATTTCGTGGGTGATATTTACATTAATTAAAATCACGTGTGCTTGTGATATATGTTCATTAAAATAACCACGTGTTGCAAACTCACGATTCAGCTATCATGGTGGAGATGGGTCTATTTCAAGTCTATGAACAGAATCCTGAATTCGACAGGAATATGTAGGGGGACTTGTCATAAACTTTTAGTCTCTCTTGATAGCTGAGTGGTAGGGTCCCTGCCAAGCATAGTTTCTAGCCGTACAGGTGGTGGTTCGAATCACCACCCGGCCAGAAGCTGTTACCATAAAATGAATTCCAAGTGGATATGTATTTCCCAAGATAGAATTCGGTATTAAATGCATTTCGTGGGTGATATTTACATTAATTAAAATCACGTGTGCTTGTGATATATGTTCATTAAAATAACCACGTGTTGCAAACTCACGATTCAGCTATCATGGTGGAGATGGGTCTATTTCAAGTCTATGAACAGAATCCTGAATTCGACAGGAATATGTAGGGGGACTTGTCATAAACTTTTAGTCTCTCTTGATAGCTGAGTGGTAGGGTCCCTGCCAAGCATAGTTTCTAGCCGTACAGGTGGTGGTTCGAATCACCACCCGGCCAGAAGCTGTTACCATAAAATGAATTCCAAGTGGATATGTATTTCCCAAGATAGAATTCGGTATTAAATGCATTTCGTGGGTGATATTTACATTAATTAAAATCACGTGTGCTTGTGATATATGTTCATTAAAATAACCACGTGTTGCAAACTCACGATTCAGCTATCATGGTGGAGATGGGTCTATTTCAAGTCTATGAACAGAATCCTGAATTCGACAGGAATATGTAGGGGGACTTGTCATAAACTTTTAGTCTCTCTTGATAGCTGAGTGGTAGGGTCCCTGCCAAGCATAGTTTCTAGCCGTACAGGTGGTGGTTCGAATCACCACCCGGCCAGAAGCTGTTACCATAAAATGAATTCCAAGTGGATATGTATTTCCCAAGATAGAATTCGGTATTAAATGCATTTCGTGGGTGATATTTACATTAATTAAAATCACGTGTGCTTGTGATATATGTTCATTAAAATAACCACGTGTTGCAAACTCACGATTCAGCTATCATGGTGGAGATGGGTCTATTTCAAGTCTATGAACAGAATCCTGAATTCGACAGGAATATGTAGGGGGACTTGTCATAAACTTTTAGTCTCTCTTGATAGCTGAGTGGTAGGGTCCCTGCCAAGCATAGTTTCTAGCCGTACAGGTGGTGGTTCGAATCACCACCCGGCCAGAAGCTGTTACCATAAAATGAATTCCAAGTGGATATGTATTTCCCAAGATAGAATTCGGTATTAAATGCATTTCGTGGGTGATATTTATATATATTATATATATATTATACAGTATATATATATATATATATATATATATATATATATGTATATATATATATATATGTATATATATATGTATGTATAAAATAAAAAATACCAAATCATTATCTCAGTTTCTCAAATTAGTTGAAAGAACCTATGCAACAATTCTACTTTTTGCAAAATATGTATATACGTGGCGAGACTGGTCTGCGGCAAAAATAGTCCACGGTAAAATGGAATGTGGTAAGATGGCCACGGCAAAATGGCCATGGCTAAATGTCCTAGACCCCTCTTACCTTTAGATTGAGGTCCTTCTCTAGGGGTCATTTTCCTTTTAGAGGACATGGCTCATTACTGCATAAGGCTCTTGTTTTTGTAAACCACCATGTCTTTGACTTCCTGTACCACCTTCTGGGGAAATAGATCTTTCCCCCAGATGTTAGAGTCAGTCAAACTTTTTAGTCTCATGCCTAATAGTTGCAGATGCTAGGACGTGCTCCCTGCAGACTCTTCTGGATAAAAAGAACGCATTCAGATAATTATGGAAGTTAGCTAAATGAGTCGTGGTCAGACCTGGAAAGAGATCAGTTTTTGAATAGTTCCAAATTAGCATTTCTAGATAAGACTGGTGCGACAAAGAAGCTACCAGTCTCTTTTTGGCCTCCATTTCCGCTTTCAGAAGATATTCTGGAATGTTTGGCAGTCTCATTAAACTGCTTACCTCCTATATCCCTATCCAGTTTATCAACTGTGAAGGTATGTTGGACCTCTTCCTGTCCTCTTGACCGCCTCTAGACTTTTCGAGGCAAAGGGAAAGACAGTGTCTTTTGGAGCTATAAATGTAGCCTGCTTCCTATCATAAGTAGAAAGCTGAGTATTGGTAAATTTGTCTGTTTTAGCTCCTTAACCAACAAGGTTTGAGCCTTACCTTGGTCTAAGATGATCGTCTCCTTGGGAACCCTATCATTGCTAATCGACGCTTCGGAATTAAACAGGTAGCAATGAGGGTAATTTTCAATAGAGGGCAAAAACTCTAAATCCAAAACCGGTTTAGAGCCTAGACCTTCGCCAATATGAAGGGACCCCTCACTCAGAACCATATGTTCTGAGTAACACCAAGGGTTCTTTGCCGAACAGTTTGGAAGACTTGAGACTAGTGGAGCCTTAGATTTTGTGTGCCCGTTGAAGTGCCTCAATCTTCGTTTCTAAGGAAGCTTGAGCTCTCTTATGCTCAGGAGGAATGTTTTCCATGAATGTTTTCATGGAAGTCATGAACTCTTAAGTGTCCTGGGAGCAAAGGGGCTGTCGGAGTTGAAAGAGGAGTGGAAGACAAAGCCGGTGTAGCAGATGTAATAATTTGCTGACTACTAATAGAGTCATCTGAGGCTTGTCAACATGTTGTCAACATCCAAATTCATGTCCTGAAGCGCGTCTTGGACTTCGTGATCTGCAGGATTTAGTTATACCGATGGGAGTTGTACTGTGGGTAACTGATGACCATACACTGCGGTCACATCAGCCCTGGGGAACAGGAGAAACCTCATTTCCAATGAAGGGAGATAGGGGGCACTCTGTTGAGAGCTCTTCTGGAATCCCTTCACCCAGGTTCTGATGGATTTATGTCTTCCCATTTTCTCATCCTGAGAAACGTTGGTAGCGTGGTATCCAGAATGTAAGAGATCCTTGTATGCACTGCAGTTGGATGGTTCCCTGATAGTAATGGATCCCTTTAAATCATGACAGTCTTCATGTTTCCTGCAGGTCTTGTGGCCGCAAGGCATTATGATCCACTTGGTGCAGGTTACAGTAGAGCATTCTATGAAGTCAGCAACCTGTAAAGATAGAAAAATTTCAGTGATTATGTTATCGTCACAAAATTTTTCTATATATATATATATATATATATATATATATATATATATATATATATATATCCACAGTGAAAAATATGAAATATATTTCCTCAATATGGTATGTAATATAAAATTATATGCACCAAATCAATAATTCTATCTACTACTAGCAACAGCAAAAGACTACACTACAGTGGAAGCTCAGGCCCAATAGCACAGAATTCAAGGTGAATTCCACTAGTGTGGTAGAATAGAGGGGAAAAAAAATAGTCATACCAGTAGAACACTTTTTTCCCCCAAATCGGTCAATTAGACAACCTAGAGTCACTAAATCAGTTACCTGCTGTCATAAGGCTGCAATAGCTATGCCTAAGGCAGCAGGCGTGTATTGCCAGTATGGGCCCATGGTCTAACCTTTCCTTACCCATTAGGTACGCTGACACAATGCTGCAAGTAGGCTTTGCTAAGTCGGCAGCCTGCGGACAATTCCGTAGGGAACTAATCAATGGGTAAAATGTATGGGGTAGTCCAGATAGATTTGTCAGTTAGTAGAGCTGACTGCCACCTACTTAGTGGTTAACATTAGATTTATAAAACAATGGGATTCTGCCCATAAAATTAGTGAGAAATGGCTAGGGTACAAAGAATTCGCAAATTCAATGGAAATCCTGACAACTATGTGGTATCCAATCGATAAGATACTGTCACATATGTGTCATGTGTGAATAAAAGACTTTTCAAAATCCTTTAAACTACTCCGGGAAAACAAAGAAAATTACCAACTAGAAGAGAAGAGGGATGGCAGTCTCTTTGTGGAATGTTTTGGACTATTAAGCCTAATGTCTAATGTCAATTGGTATAATTGATTAGGATAACCTACTCGTATGCTAACTAACCACAAGAGAAAAGATCTAGGCTAGTGTGTAATACGTCCGATGCCAAGGAAATTCAGACTAGGGCAAGGAACCTAAGTTTCACGGAAAGGGGGACGTAGACTAAGAGGGAGAGGGAGATTAACGGTCTTAGAAAATGATAAGGGCGCATAAAAGGAAGACCTGACTGCAGTATTAGAACAAACCAAATTTGTTCCAAGGGATCTACAGTGAGTAGGCACAGAGAACGAATTCTTCCAACCGGCTGCCACTTAGCCATAAACTAAGGATAGTAGCCTAGAAGAAGGGTAAGACGGCAGGAAAGGAAGGCCTACCTGTCAATATTGGAACAGAATTAATTTCGTTCTCAAGGGAACGATAGTAAGTAGGCAAAGGGAACTAAATTCCTCAACCAAGGCACAGTAGATGGGAAAAAAACCTTGCCGACCTAAGTCAGCAGTGCACCACCCATCTACAAACTCCCAAGGGGATAAAGGAGGGCTAGCCTAGGCTATAGACTAGGAAAATCAAGCATGCATAAAAGCAAATGCCTAACCTAGAATTTGAATAAGTGGTGAAGTATATGTATAAAGCACTTTAAATAGATTACCGGAAACATTCATATAAATTACTGAGGAAATCATATAAAATACTGAGGAATTTGAACAACGTTAGCTTCTGGCTTCGGCCATACGACAATTCTCCTCCAGAAAAAAGAATCAGTACCTAATTTAACTGATGAAGAAGAAGCAGAAGCATCCATGGTCAAAAATCACAAAAACTTTTCAAAACAAAGCAGAAAACTCCAAAAGCAAGATATCAAGATGGTGCTGCGAAGAAGAAATTGTGAACCAAGGTACGAGTTACAGTGGTATAGTAGTTGAAACGGCTCTCCCACGTATACAATCCTATCTCATATCCTTCTAGACAAGGTTAACTCTATTCGGGGAAGGATAGCCTTGGTTGTTTTAAACACATCCTTATTATATACACGATATCTTTCAGGATATTTGCATTGGGGTTAGTAGTCCTGTGGTACTTCTACAGGTAAAATTCTCTGGTATGTTATTATTATTAATTATCGCTTACAGAATTATCCCAAGTCGAAAGCAGCCTAGAGGAACTTCCATCAGGATGACATGGCTCAAGCTCAAAGGTATATATATGTATATATATATATATATATATATATATATATATATATATATATATATATATATATATGATACATTTAAACGTGTTTTTCATATTTCAAATAAGCCATATATATAATAACATTAAAGTCTGGATTTTCTTAACAACTTCGGGAACAGACTATAGTATCTGACCGGCTGGGTTTCGAACCCTAGTCCAGGGTACTTGTATGCCATTGAGATTATATATATATATATATATATATATATATATATATATATATATATATATATACATACATACATACATATATATATATATACATATATCTATATATACATTATTATTATTATTATTATTATTATTATTATCATTACTAGCCAAGCTACAACCTTAGTTGGAAAAGCAAGATGCTATAAGCCCAAGAGCTCCAATAGGGAAAAATAGCCCAGTGAGGAAAGAAAATCAGGAAATAAATGAATGATGAGAATAAATGAACAATAAATCATTCTAAAAACAGTAACAACGTCAAAACAGATATGTCCTATATAAACTATTAACAACGTCAAAAACAGATATGTCATATATAAACTATTAACAACGTCTAAAACAGATATGTCATATATAAACTATTAACAACGTCAAAAACAGATATGTCATATATAAACTATAAAAAGACTCATATTTGCTCCAACTTTGAACTTTTGAACTCTCTCTCTCTCTCTCTCTCTCTCTCTCTCTCTCTCTCTCTCTCTATATATATATATATATATATATATATATATATATATATTAGCTGGTATACGTAGATATTATTACCTTAATCAAAAGGACAAGATTAATATTTATGAGATTTCAGCGCTGAGTAACGTAGGCCAAAGTCATGATTGGAAGATATGGCGTGAGACCCGAACAAAAGACTAATGCAGCAAATTCCCAGAAATGTGATCGGTTCTCAAACTTTCATTCTTAGTTCCAGTTCTTTTCGTCTCGTTCTCTTTATTATATTTCTTTAGGCTTTCCTCGTCATCCAGCTGTCGTCAAAGAATATTTCCTTTGATTTTCGTCTCTTCATAAAAAATTTCAAACCAGTTTTAATTTGCTTTTACGTTTCTTTTTCAGTGTGTTGTCTTTTTTCACTTTTGGAAGCTGATTCAAAAATTTCTGTTATTTCCGTTATGTCTGCTTGGAAAAGTGTAAATTTGTGTCGATTTGAAGGTCTTTTAAATGTCGATCATGAATGGCAGAGGCAAGGGGCAGTGACAATGTCTCTGGGACTGGCCAAGAAAAGATACGATGAGCGCCCAAGCCGCCTCAACACCCAAGCTAAGACGAAGGATTGCCAGTCAATGGCTGTGAGGACTCAGCAGATAGATCTATAGGCTCCCCCAAAACCCCCATCCTTAGCTCACAAGGATGCTGAGGTTGCAGACACCACAAGAAACTATCAAGCTTGAGTGGGTCTGGAACCTCAATCAAGCAGATCGCTAGGCAGGGACGTTTCCAATAGGCTACCACTGAGTATTGTAATCATCTCTGATAATGGTTGGGGTTTTGGTGGCCAATGTGGTAAGGGTCCTGACGGGTGAACGTCAGACTGTGGTTCGAGTCTTGGTCAAAATCGATAGTTTCTTTGGTCGCTGCAACCTTACCATCCTTGTGAGCTAAAGATGTGGGTTTGTGGGAGCCTGTAAGTCTATATGCTGAGTCATCAGCAGCCATTGCCTGGTCCTCCTTGGTCCTTGCTTGGGTGGAGAGGGGTCTTGGGCACTTATATGTATATATGGTCAGTGTCTAGGTAGGGCAGTGTCACTGTCCTTTGCCTCTGCCATTCATAGGTGGCCTTTAAACCTTTAAACAAGCAGTGTGTAATGTTTAGATATTGAAGTCATGTAAAAAAAAAAATATAGATATTGGGTTGCTTTATTTAAAACTCAGCCAATTGTTTTTGTATTTTGCTTTGAATCGTAACGAAAATGAAATTGATATTTGTACCACACCTGTACAAAAAATGGAAATTAAAACTGTTTTTTGCCTTATGAAACACTTTTATTAGAGTGAGTGTGACATCAGCACATATATATTTATTTTGGTACACTTTTGTTTGAATTCATTTTAATTCTAATTCAGAAGTTGTTCTAACAAGAAAAGGAAATAATGCGTAAGATTAGTAGCTCCAGGAAAGAAAATAAAAAAAAAAGGAAGCTTCTCTCCTACATGATAAAGAAGTAGGGTACATGTTTTTTTTCCGGTTACGCCCAGCGGCATTGCCAGATTCAACGCTACTTGGTCTCTCCCCGTCCCTCGGGTAAGGAGAGAGGGAGTACGTGCATATATATCTGAATATTAAGCCGTCATTTTTGACGGATGGGGTACACTTAGTAATTATATAATTTCTCAGAGTAGAATTTCCTTCTCTTAAGCTATATGTGACTCCACCAAAAAAGCATTTCTCTTTATACTTTCTGTATATGAAGCGAAAACGCTTTTGAAGAGAATCTCACAACGGAATTGGTCACGTGTTGTGGGGAAGGAAGTCGGGGAAAGGGTTTGTTGTTGGGGGGGGGGGGGGGGGGAGAGGACAACGTGATCCAGCTAACCTGTTTATCAAATAGGTTGGTCATTTAGCCAAGGACGTGCGAAAACTCTGAACAACCAATCAGAGGCCGTCTTCTCTACGGGACCGCCAATCAGAGATCGTCTTCTCCAAGGGAAGAAGTGAGTGGTTCGACTGATTTGATTTCCTACGTAAATGAAAGTTGGCAGAGCACGAGTAGTTCTAGTAAAGTGGTTTTAGGGTTAATAGAATGGCCAAGTTAGCAAGGGAATAGGTCAATGGAATGGTCAGATATTCTAGAAAAAAAAGGGTCAATTGGTTGATCAGTTATTGGAAACGTCCGTGTCTCGCAATCCGTGGGTCTTGAATTAAAGCCTCTCTCAATTTTTCACTTGTAGGCTGCCGAGGCAAGAGGCCGTGTTTTAGGTAAGGTAAGGCAATCTAAAACGAACGAACGAACGAACAGCTCGTTAAGAGGAGAGTTTATGTAGTATTAAATGCACAGTATTTTTTTCTTTAATGGAAAATGCAAGACGAGGGCGTATAAAAATGCTTCTTTTGTCTAAAATTTGGTTTTGACGATACGTAAAATATACACGAAATTACAGTAAAAAATTTATCTATAATGTAAAATAAATTACTTTACTGTTCACACGAAAATATTATTTATCACGATAAGGTGTTGGATAGTCACGGCACGCAATCACCTGATCAGATGAGACTCTCTCTCTCTCTCTCTCTCTCTCTCTCTCTCTCTCTCTCTCTCTCTCTCTCTCTCTCTCTCTCTCTGAAAAAGGCACGCAATCACCTGATCAG
Source organism: Palaemon carinicauda (assembly GCF_036898095.1). Taxonomy (NCBI): domain Eukaryota; kingdom Metazoa; phylum Arthropoda; class Malacostraca; order Decapoda; family Palaemonidae; genus Palaemon; species Palaemon carinicauda. The sequence continues at coordinate 10,355,226 of NC_090759.1, read as the reverse complement.
ATGAGATTCTCTCTCTCTCTCTCTCTCTCTCTCTCTCTCTCTCTCTCTCTCTCTCTCTCTCTCTCTCTGAAAAAGAGAATGCCTTGAGGAAGTCATTGAGTTTCAGCACGGCATATCATTCCCGTGTTGAAACTTGGTGACGGGCAAGAGGGCTCTCGAACTTTGGGAAATTGCTCCCCCTCTTCGAATCTAAATTTCTCTCTCATCTTTTTCTTCTTAATATTACTTCGAACTTCTCCTAATTTTATAAACTTTCTTAAATGTTGCTGTTCCAACTCTGGAAAAAATTTCCCTTATTACATGTGTATATGAAATATATATATATATATATATATATATATATATATATATATATATTTATGTTTTTTTTTGGCATGGATATTTCTATACCCGTTATTGCAGCCTGCTTCAATAAATGTGAGGAGGTGTCACGGGTGGGAGGTATTTGCAATCAAAGATATATGTGAGAGTATTGGATGATCTCAGCCATCCCGAAGATGTTTTGGAACCTATTGGCAGAACTATTCTCAAATATTGGGTCTTCGGAATCCAGGGGGATCCAATGCTTGTGGTAGTAATCTCGGTTTTTGGCCCGAAGCCCATCATTACAGATATGGGGAGAATGATTCCATAGTTTCTTGGTCTGGGTCGTAACAGGCGTGTTCAGCTTACATCTGTCCTCTATATCTGTTTTGGTGCTATCCTTCGGGTAGGGTATGGAGTGGATCATCTGGGAAGTATACTCTCATTGTGCTGATAGTGGTAAGTGCAAATTTCCTTTCCAACATGTGATGCCTTAATGTTCTCGAGCAGGTGAATCAAACAATTTTAAATCTCAAGTTACCGTTTTGTTTTTTCTCATGGATTCTGCTGACAACGACCCCCCCTCCCCGGCACCGTTGATGACCTCTGGCGATTCATTTAAAGAAAATTCCGTAGACGACATAGTAACTAAAAAGGACTATTCTTTGATCATTCAAAAAAAATGGTAATTTGGACAACACAGGAAAATTGAAAATCCTGCATGTTACCCAAATCCCACTAGAAGCCAATTATGATGTGCTACATAAAATATTTGAGTGCTACGGATTAATAAAAGAAATCAGAATGAAACTTCAAGATGATAAATGGGATTCCTGGTTATCATTTGTCATGAGGAAGCATTCAATGCAAGCCGTAACATCATAAATATTAAAGTATGTAATATGAGTATTAAGGGTGCTCTGTGTGATGGGGTAGCAGAAGATCTGGGTGTCTACAGACCAGCCGACTGGATTGATAAAGACATAGAAATAGTTATGCCATCCCAAAGAAAGCCAAAACCACCAATGTAGCTTGTTGCTCAATCTACGGGAGGTACAGAAAATTATTTTAAGATTTGCAAATTTCTTCAGAGGAAGGTAGGAACGATTGCACCCGGAGGTATATCTCGATCTGATAAGAAAAGTTACTTGATAAATGCCAAGTCATACACACAGTCTGTTATATTGTCCAATTTAAAGACAGAAAATGATGATATAAAATTGGACGTCAAACCCCATTTAAACTTTAGCTATGGAAGAGGAGTTATTGGCTATGTGTCCATTATCAGTGTGGAAAGTACATAAAGTACCTGGAACATCAATGATTATCTTTACTTTCTAGGATGCTGATATACCTTTCCACATAGACATAGAAAATGAAAGGAATAGAGTTCGAGCTTTTAAGCAGAAGCCACTGCAATGTTTTAATTGCTTTAAATCTGGGCATCCTTCCAAAGTTTCTAAGAATGATAAAATTTGTAATATTATCATGGAGAATGTACACTTGAGGCAAGGTGCTTGAACTTTAACTCTAAATCATAAATCTAATGATAGGAGCTGCCAGTTTTATGAGTTAGAAGAAGCTGCCTTCAATAAATCAATTATTGAACATGTAAGCGTAGGGGATTCCAATAGATTATTAAATATATCGACTACCTATGCAAAGACATTAAAAACAGGAAAAAGTTCCTCGGGAATCATGTAACCCACCTACTACTGTAGGTAGTTCTCGAAAAAGAAATTCATCATCTACTGATAAAGTGCTGCATAATAAGGCAAGAATATCTCCTCCTAAAGATTTACCATTGTGTTTCAACAAAAAGACATTGCACACCACTATCCAACCTTCATCCCCCATTACAAAGAATAGTAGTAACCTCTCCCAGGCCATGTCCTTGCATGATTTAATGGAGATTCCTCTTGAAACCAAGTTACATGGTGCACCTGTAGGAGGGAAGGTACAAAATCTGGTAGCTCACCACCTATTAAACGGAAAAGAGAGAGACCTCCATCTCTCTCACCCCCTTCCATAAGAAATATTAGAGTTATGACATCAAACAAATATGATATTTTGTCTGTTGTTTCTTATCAACCAGAAGACAATTTAAATAAATCAGAAATTCAAGTTGTCCACCATCCCCTTCAACAATTAGATCAAAAGGGTCAAAAGAAAATCACAAACACAAAATCAAGTTTAAATAAAAAAAATTGTTAATGGGAAGACTTCATCCAAAATTTCTTCCAAATAATAAACCATAGTTTTTACCTGCATTTTGTAATGAAAATGTCAGGGTTTAAGGGCCAAATAAGAAAAACTTAAGCTCTTAATTCACGAGCATTCCTCCATAATTGTATATTTATAGGAGAGGAAGCTTGATGCGAATACCCCTTGTCCTCGCGAATATATTACCTATACAATACCATATGATCACCGAGTAAGGAGCCATGGCGGAAGTCTCATGTACGTTCATCGAGATGATCCCCAAATATGTTTGTCTATCCGTACACCTCTGCAGGCAGTTGTTGTACAGGTTGATATAGGGAGAAAATATACAATCTGCTCTCTGTACTTGCCTCCAAATGATAACGTATCGTATAATAATTTAGTAGAGGTGATGCAACTGCTCCCTCAACCTTTTATTTTACTTGGAGATTTGAATGGTAGACATCCTTTGTGGGGTGATATTTTAACAAACACCAAGAGCAATATTATATCATCAATTGTGGAAAATAAGGATGTTGGACTCCTTAGCACAGTAGAGCCCACACACTTTCATGTTCAGAGAGATACCTTGTCATGCTTGCTCTTTCAATTGCAGGCTCTAACTGCCTTCTTGATTTCGATTGGAGGACTTTGGATGATTGGCATGCTAGTGATCGTGCACCAATCATTATAAACACCAACAATGGTCCACCTTTACAAAGATCGCCACGATGGAATCTTGGCAAGGCGGACTGGGTTAAATTTTGTAAGCTAAGTGAAATTGAGAGTTGTGCAGAATAGTTTGAAAGTATAGATGATGCCATCGACCTACTGAATGGAACTCTCCATACAGCTGAAATCAATTCTATTCCCAAAACCACAGGATTATTCAAATGACGACCAATCCTGTGGTGGCCCTCAGAATTAACTCTCTTGTTCAGAGCCACCAGAAAATCTCTCGACTAGGTTGCGTAGATGCCGTACAGAGGAAAATTTGGTAATATACAAAAAGTGTGGAGCACAGTTCCGTCGTGCCATGAAAGAAGCTAGGCGCCAATCTGGGTTATCTCTTGTTTCCTCGGTCAACAGTAGAACACCACCATCTTCTGTATGGATGAAAATAAAAAAGAGTGGCGGCAAATTTACCCCAAATCCACCATCAGTGTTGAAGGTGAATAGTCGGTATGTGACTGAAGCAAATGATGTTAGCAATACCCTGGCTGATCATTTTTCAAATATATCATGCAAGTTTGAAGGAGCTCCTGGTCACTATTATAGGAGCATTGAAGAAAAGAAAATTTCAAATTTTGCAACAGGAAGGGAAGAGTCGTATAATTCTCCTATTACTGAAAGAGAATTTAATTTCGCACTTGCTACTTGTAACGATACAGCCCCTGGAGCCCATGGAATTCCATATGCAATGATTAAACATGTACCTTTTAATACAAAGTTATTTATTTTCAGCATTATTAATAGAATATTGCATGATCATAGTTATCCAGTGTTTGAGAACTAGCTATTATTTTAGCGTTTTTAAAACCCGGTAAGGACAAGTTTTTAGCAGCAAACTATCGACCAATTGCATTGACATCTTGTTTATGTAAAATCATGGAAAAGATGGTAATTGCAAGACTGATGTGGTACCTTGAAACGAAGGGTATTTTATTACCTATTCAGTGTGGATTCGGAAAAATACACTCAACGACTGATGTGTTGATAGGACGTGAGTCCTCTATTTGTGGAGCCTTTGCTTCCAAATAGCACCATGTGACAGTCAGTTTTTACCATGAAAAGCCATATGATACTACATGGAGATATGGTATACTCAAAACCATTCATGAATTGAGGTTAAGAGGAGAGCTACCACTGTATATTCAATCATATCTTTCACAGTTTTTCAAGTGAGAATGGCGTAAACTATCAGGGAGTAAATGTCAAGAAGAGGCAGTTCCTCAGGGTTGTGTGCTGAGTGTAACCGTGTTTGCACTAGCAATTCCCTGGGATGTTCTCTCCATATCATTTGCTAGAGCAAGATTGGCAATGGTTGAGAGAAAATAAAACTCTTAATTGACAAAATTATCCAGTGGCCCGATATGAATGGATTTAAGTTCTTGACAAGTAAATCTGTTGTCCATTTTTGTCATATCCGGGGAGTACATCCAGACCCTGATATATACATCAAAGGTCAACGGATCCCAGGTGTAATTGATGCTAAATTTTTGGGCTTCATATTTGATTGTAGGCTTACATGGGTTTCTCACTTAGAAGCATTAAAAGCTAATTGTCTCGAGGCTCTAGAAGGTTTTAAATGTATTGTTCCATACATTCCAACAGCTTCCATATTTATTACTGAACTGTATGGCATACTAACCACTATTGAAAAAATAGCTTTGGAGAAGGAGGGTAATTTTACTATTTTTAGTGATGCAAGGAGTGGCCTTCAAGCTTTAGAAGTTTTTAATTCTCAGTAACCCTTTAGTTTTAAAGATTTTAGAATGGCTTTTTATTATTGGACGGAGAGGTATAATGGTTCGATTTTGTTGGGTTCCAGGGCATGTAATTGTGTTTGGGAATGAGAAGGCAGATTTACTGGCGAAGAATGCTGCATCAGAGTTGCTACCAAGAGGGTATCCCATTCCCTTTAATGATTTCCTACCTACCATCAAGGTATTGTTTTGTAATATTGGGCAACAGCACTAGGATAGTCTAGATGGTAATAAAATGAGAGAAGTAACAAATTTCATATCTCCTTGGAGTTATAACATGATGCCCCGAACGTGGGGGACGTCTCTTTGTCGTCTCCGCATTGGTCACACTTGGTTGACACTCGAGTTTCTGCTGAAGGGCCAACACCAACCATATTGCGACGACTGTTTGGTACCTTTAACAGTGAAGCATCTGTTGACCGAATACCCCAATTATAATAGCTAAAGAAATAGATATCTGTTTGAGGCTTGAGGTGAGGATGGCAGGTTCATCCTTGCCAAGATTCTTGGACATGATATGTACTACTATGCGAGCTGCATTTTTAGATTTATTTCAGAAGCAGGTCTTCTGAAAACTATTTAACTTTTATAATGACATCTTAACTTTTATTGTTTTAATTGAATATTCTTTTATTTTTAATATATAATAAATGATATCGGCGTCAATGACCTTAAATGTCAGGATGCCAGTAAACTCTCTTCCAATATGAGGAAATTTTAGAAACGTACTCTCTCTCTCTCTCTCTCTCTCTCTCTCTCTCTCTCTCTCTCTCTCTCTCGAGGAAAAGTCTGTGAAAAATACAGCAACACAGAATGTGAATAGATTGCGGTAGAATTTGAATATGAAAAATTAGTGAATATTGTAGTTTACAGACCCTTAAAATACTGAATTTGACATAATGATAGAAAAAATAGATGATATATGTAGAAACCATGAAGACTGGAATATACTCCTATCCGGAGATTTTAACTTTCCTTTCGTGGATTGGAAAGAACTGATAGAAGAAAGTGGTTGTATATATGCATATAGAAGAGAGAGTAATAGTAGCGCAGAAGATAGAGGCAATTTGAAAAGCTTCAAGATATGCTATTAGAACATAATATGCAACAAATAAACCACATTCCAACAAGAAAGGACAATGTCCTAGATTTAGTATTTGTAAATGAGGTGAATTATGTTAAGACATAATAGTGTGTAACATGGTATTTTCAGACCACAATGTCATAGAATTAATAATCTATTCCAAAGGAAAGTGAACGCAGAGATAAACAAAGCACAAAACTATGGGAAGGAAATGGAAAATATAATTTTTATAGTAAGAGTATAAAATGGTCAGAAATAAATGAAGAATTGAACAAAGATTCGTAAATGATAATATACAGGTAAATACGGATATACTGTACAAAATACTGGAGAAAATTGTTGAATAATATGTACCGAAAAAAAAACAATAAACATCAGACATGCATACCAAGAGACAGAAGGATCTTATTTCAGAAAACTAGAAAGTGGAAGAAAAATCTTGCAAAAGAAAAAAAATTATGAAAAATGAGGGAAATAAAAAGTAAGAGAAAATGAAGAACAAAAGATTATGCAATTGAAGAAAATAAAAAAAGAGACAGAAGAAAGGACACTTCAAAATATCAAGAAAAACCCCAAAGTACTTTACTCTTATGCAAAAAAGATGAATAAAGGGAGATTAGAAATAGGCCCTCTAAGAATTGAGGGACAGTTAACGAATAAAGAAAAGGAAATATGGAACTTATTAGCAGAAAAATTTAAGAGTGAATTCACGCCAAGAATTGCGTATGAGAATAATGAAACAGAAATGAGAAGAAAATATTGAATATCTAATGGATATAGATATTAATGAAGCAGATATTGTGCTGGCTATAAGCAAAATTAAAAGTGCATCGGCTGCCAGGCCAGGTGGAATTGCAGCGATTTTGTTAAAAAAACTACACACACTATCGGGAAGCCACTCGCTATACTGCCAAGACAAAGTGTGGATATGAGCGAGATATACGTTAAACATAAATTAACATATATAACCCCTATTTTCAAAAGTGGATCAAGACTAGAGGCAAGCAATTATAGACCTGTTAGTCTGACATCACATATTATGAAAATGTATGAAAGGGTAATAAAAAAGAAATAATGAATTATTTGGTTAAAAATCCTTTATTTAATATAGGTCAACACAGTTTTCTGCCCGGAAAAAGTACACAAACCCAACAGATAGCACACTATGAAAACATATACAAATATATGATAAATGAAAAAGACACAGATGTGGTCTATCTAGATTTTGCAAAAGCCTTTGACAAGGTAGACCATAATATATTAGAGAAAAAAATTAGAAAGCATAATATTGTGGGAAAGATAGGAAAATGGGTAAAAGAATTCCTGCAAAACAGAAAACAGATAGTGGTTGCAAATGACGAGAAATCAGATGAAGCTCAGGTAATATCTGGCGTGCCACAAGGTACGGTATTAGCTGCGCTGCTGTTTGTTATTATGATCTCAGACATAGACTGTAATGTTAAAGACTGTAGTGAGAAGTTTCGCCGATGACACAAGAATAAGTAGAGAAATTACTGGTGATGAAGATAAGAACTCATTAAAAAGAGATCTAAACAAAATATATGAATGGGTGGAGATAAATAGGATGGTATTTAACTCCGATAAATTTTATTCGATAAATTATGGAAACAGAGAAGGAATGGTATATGCATACAGGGGACCTAATAACGAGACATTCACAAACATGAAAGCAATTAAAGACCTTGATGTAATGTTAAACAGGAATATGTTATGCAACGACCAAATAGCAACACTGTTGGCTAAATGTAAAGCAAAAATGGGAATGCTATTCAGACCCTTTAAAACAAGAAAAGCTGAACACATGATTATGCTTTACAAAGCTTATGTACGTAGTACACTCAAGTACTGCAATGTAATATGGTACCCACACTACGAAAAGGATATTGCACAAATAGAGAGTGCACAAAGGTCCTTTACTGCTAGAATAGAAGTTAAGGACCTTGACTACTGGGAAAGACTGCAATTTTTAAAATTGTTGTCTAGAAAGGAGAAGAGAACGCTACATGATAATACAAGCATGGAAGCAAACCGAAGGAATTACTGAAAACATCATGGAGCTAAAAATACCAAAAAGAGCAAGCCGAGGTTGATTAATAGTGTCCAAAACTATACCAGGAAAACAAAGGAAGGCACACAGGACATTAATCCACTACGCAC
>NC_090759.1:10339473-10341973 GCF_036898095.1 Palaemon carinicauda | reverse complement strand
CATCTGAGTTCGCAGCATTCATGCTCAATTTACTATCGTCGTCAAATTTGGCTATTCTACTAGTTAATCGTAAATCTATGTCGTTAATGTAGATCAGAAATAGCAATGGTCCAAGGACGGATCCTTGAGGTACTCTGCTTGTAACAGCCGCCCTCTCTGAAGCTTCTCCATTTATCATAACTCTGTTTTCTGTTTGTCACCCAATCCTCGATCCACTCAACCGTCTCGCAGTTGATGCCCAGTGCTGTAATTTTGACCATTAATTTTTTTATGAGGAACTTTGTCAAAAGATTTTTGAAAGTCTAGGTATATGATGTCCATTGCCCTGCTTTTGTCATAAATTCCAAAATATTTGTCACACATGATATATCTTGTCTAAAACTATGTTACTGTCTATCAAAAGATTTTTTTCTTTATATTTTCTACTATTGAATCTACTGTAATGGATTGAAAAATTATGCAAGGCACTAAAGTTAGGCATACTGGTCTGTAGTTGCCAAGTTCTTCTTTTGGCCCCTTCTAATTGAGAGAGAGAGAGAGAGAGAGAGAGAGAGAGAGAGAGAGAGAGAGAGAGAGCGCGCGCACGTGTCTCGAAGGTTTCCTCCTTATCATACTCATCAGTAACTAATCCGTTCATATGATAAGATTATCCTTCTTTATTCTTTATTTAGCTTTGTAATTCCCCCACTAGGTAAGTCTTAATGAATGAAGAGCTACAGCGGCCGTATTTTCATTTTCACGAAGTGGAATGATTTTAGATGATTTCGTTAAGTTTGTTAGGATGTCGTGTCAGTTGATACAGTGTATTGCCCTCTGCAGGAACTGGGTTTGTAACTGCCTTAATTTTTGTATCTATTATATATCATTATACTGTATATACCGTGCTAGCCGGTATACTTTAGGAATCCATGTTTTCTAATGGTTAACTCGTATAAGCGGATGAGCAACTGGCGGAGTAATGAGGGCTTTGGGCTTTGGTTTTGGAGAAAATGCCCATTTAAATTTCGACGAAGTCACTGGCAGCAGGATGACGGATTCTCTTCAAAGTGATGGGCAAACTGTCTTTTCGGCTTTTACTCCTAATGGCGGGGAAGATCAGATGGAGTTGTAAGATGATGACACCAAGAGCAGAAAAGGCATTAATCTAGTGGAGATCTGTAAAAAGTAGATTTTTATTAGCAAAGTTTAAATCAAAACAGTTTAATATAGATATTATAGTTTGCTATGCCCCAACAAATGATTCCCTTGAAGAAAAGGAAAATGCAGAGGGTAATATATGAGATCCCTAAGAGAGATATGAAAAATGTGATTGGCGACTTCAATGCCAAAGTTGGAAGAAATAATCAAGGGATAGAGAATGTGATGGGTGTCGAGGGTCTGGCGAAGTTGCAAATGAAAATGGAGCACATTTCATAAGTTTCTGTTCAGCAAAAAATATTTTACTCCTTTTGTAGTCTTTTTCAACGCAAGGACGTCCACAAGTATACATGGACTTCACCATGTGGCAATTAAAAAAATGAGGTTATTATTATTATTATTATTATTATTATTATTATTACTCCGTAAGCTATAATCCTAGTTTGAAAAGCAGGGTGCTCTAAGCCCAGGGGCCCAACAGGGAAAACAGCCCAGTGAGGAAAGGAAATAAAAAAAAAGTGTTTCAAGTACAGTTACAACATTAGAATAAATATTTCCTTTATAAACTATCAAAACATTTAACGAAGTAAGAGGAAGAGAAATTAGATATAAAGTGTGCCTGAGTGCACCGTCAAGCAAGAGAACTCTATCCCATGATAGTGGAAGACCATGGTACAGAGTCTATGGCACTACCCAAGACTAGAGAAGAATAGTTTGATTTTGGAGGGTCCTCCTAGAAGAGCTGCTTACCATAGCTAAAGAGTCTCTTCTACCCTTACCAAGAGGAAAGTAGCCACTGAACAATTACAGTGCAGTAGTTAACCGCTTTGGTGAAGAAGAATTGTTTGGTATTCTCAGTGCGGTCAGGTGTATGAGGACAGAAGAGAATCTGTAAAGAATAGGCCAGACTATTCGGTGTATGTGTAGCCAAAGGGAAAGAACCGTAACCCGAGGGAAGGATCCAATATAGTACTGTCTAGCCAGTCAAAGGACCCCATAACTCTCTAGCACTAGTATTTCAATGGGTGGCTGGTGCCCTGACCAACCTATAACATTATCATTAATAAAGAGTGATGGAGGATGCTGAGAAATGTAAGAAGCTATAGAGGTGCAGATATTGGTAGTGATCACCAGCCCTTCATTACCACACTGAAATTAAAACTGAAAGCACCCAACAGGAAGATGGATAGAATACATAGGTTTGATACAACTAAGCTTTTAGAAGAAGAGCACAGGGATATAATTGCAATTGAAGAGACGAAATACAGACTATTAATGAAGGATGGTGTGATATTAAGAACATATATCAGTCAGTTGGTAGTGAAATCTTGGGACATGCAGTTACAAATAGAAACCCATGGAT
>NC_090759.1:10313811-10338973 GCF_036898095.1 Palaemon carinicauda | reverse complement strand
GAGAGCGAGAGAGAGAGAGAGAGAAAAAATTGCAAGTTACAAGATTTTGGATGTCTCAAATACTTTTAGTCTATCCGTGGAGACTCCATTTGCTCTTTGATAGAACGATTTATTTTGAGCATTTCTAGAGTTCTCGTGATCTTGTCTTAAATTATTCTTGAACTCGTTTACTGTGTAACTGTTTACTACATCTGCTGGAAGTCTATTCCAAGTATTTGCTATTTTGTATGTAAAGAAATTGCCACATTGAGTGGTGGTGTATCTTTTCAATGCCAGTTTTTAATCGTTAAATCTGGACTGATTTGTGCTAAGCGTGAATAGATTGCTGTAATCTACATTTGTTATTCCTTTAAGAATTTTGAATGCTAAGATTGGGTCTTACTATTGATGTGTACAGCTGTAGTACAGTTGAGCAGAAAAAATGACAGAACAAACGACCGTGTTATAACAAATATTTATTTGCAATACAGAAACTAACATATGTAGGTTTTAAATCATTTTGAGAAATTAATTATATATAGTTAGTTGTCAGTTGATGCTAGTTCACTTGGAGTAGCGATTGCTTCTGGTCAAGCAAACCTAGAAGCATTGGCAGATGTACTCCTGTCCCAAGCTCTCCACTCCACCTTGAGCCAGCCCTAAAGGATAGATAAATCTTTAACCACCTAATTCAAATTGGAAACCAGAATTTGTATAAAATTGTTTTAATGAAATATAGTTTTTGACTACACTAAAATTTTGTTAATATATAAAGGCAAATCAACAAATTAAATTCACCTCCAAAATTAATCTCAATTTAATATTAATTTCTAAAATTACAAATCAAAAGCCAGCAATTTCAATCATATTTTGACCTAATTAACAAATTAAATATATGTGATGAAGGCATCACTTAGAATATATGTTAAAAAGCCGAATTTCAATAAACAACCAATTCATGGTCAGCAATTGATAATTTTAATTAGAGTTGCCTATAAACAAACCTAGTTTCACGAGCGATTTTCAATTACCGAGTTCAAGGCTTTATTTATTTTTTGACTTGACGATGATAAAAGTCGTCAAGAAATGCCACTACTATTGTGCCAATCAATACAATGACCCACCTTATAATGACTTCATAGGATGAAAAAGAGAATGGATATGATAATTCCATTGCCGAGGTCGCCTCCCCATTCATCAGACGAGGTGTAGAGTTAATTTAATTCTTCATGGTGTTACACTTGGTATACATAGCACTGAACACAATGAGTCCCATCGTTGTAGAGTCCTGAAGAAAATGTCCAGCACTACGACGAAGAATATAAATCCATAGAATATCCAAAGCTAAGGTGGTGAGGGAGAGTAATCACTCCTTGACGTTTGGTGTTGGACTGCTTTACCCTTCCAACACTGACTTCGAGGTTACTTCGTAGAGTTGTTAGGGTCGGAATTTTCAGAAAATTAGGTAGTTAGTAGTTATTATCTTTAACTCTTCTTTATTTTGGTTTGCACAATGAAGGCTGAGGTCAGTTAATTAGCATAATTTTATTAACGGTGATTTAGGAAAAATAAAGCCTCAAACATTAATTGAACAAACCGGAATTAAATTAAGACAAACAAATTAAAAGAAACAAATTCAAAGAAATTATAAAGTAAACTACGGAGATAATTACCAATTCCAAGGAATGTTTCTCCATGTAAGGTAATTACCGATCTTAAAGAAAATTTCTCAATCACCCAAAATATACATAAACTTTTTACAAAATATTATAGGAATATATATTTAGATATGTATTTTATACAAGTGTCTTTGTTTCTGTATTTGAATTGTCTTTTCATGTAGTTATTAGTTTCTGTGCTTTCTTTTCAGCTTTTATGCGCTGTTTGGTGAACTTCAAATCCTTGCTGATAATAATACCAAGGTCGTCCTCCTGGTCCACACTTTCTATTCTATTACCCAGTAGTGAGTAAGCTGATTATGGGGTACTATAACCTCTGTACATGGCTTTATATTTCCCACAGTTCAAAGGCATTTCGTTAAGTTGGTTAGGATGTCGTGTCAGTTGATACAATATATTGCCCTCTGCAGGAACTGGGTTTGTAACTGTCTTAATTTTCGTATCTATTATATATCATTATATATACCGTGCTAGGCGGTATATTTTAAGAATCCATGTTTGCTAATGGTTAACTCGTATAAGCGGATGAGCAACTTGGTGGAGTAATGAGGGCTTTGGGCTTTGGGTTTGGAGGAAATGCCCCCTTAAATTTCGACGAAGTCACTGGCAGCAGGGTGACGGATTCTGTTTAAAGCGACGGGCAAACTGTCTTTTCGGCTTTTACTCCTAATGGCCGGGAAGATCAGATGGAGTTGAAAGATGATGACACCAAGAGCAAAAAAGGCGTTAACCTAGTGGAGAGCTGTAAATAGTAGATTTTTATTAGCAAAGTTTAAATCAAAACAGTTTAATAGAAGTATGCCCAAACAAATGATTCCCCTGAAGAAAAGGAAGATGCAGAGGGTAATAGATGAGATCCCTAAGAGAGATATGAAAAATGTGATTGGCGACCTCAATGCCAAAGTTGGAAGAAATAATCAAGGGATAGAGAATGTGATGGGTGTCGAGGGCCTGGTGAAGTTGCAAATGAAAATGGAATACATTTCATAAGTTTGTGTTCAGCAAAAAATATTTTACTCTTTTTGTAGTCTTTTTCAACGCAAGAACATCCATAAAGTATACATGGACTTCACCATGTGGCAATTAAAAAAATGAGATTATTATTATTATTATTATTATTATTATTATTATTATTATTACTCCGTAAGCTATAATCCTAGCTGGAAAAGCAGGATGCTCTAAGCCCAGGGGCCCCAACAGGGAAAACAGCCCAGTGAGGAAAGGAAATAAAAAGATTAAAATATTTCAAAGACAGTTAAAACATTAGAATAAATATTTCCTTTATAAAGTATAAAAACTTTTAACGAAACAAGAGGAAGAGAAATTAGATATAAAGTGTGCCCGAGTGCACCCTCAAGCAAGAGAACTCTACCCCATGATAGTGGAAGACCATGGTATAGAGTCTATGGCACTACCCAAGACTAGAGAAGAATAGTTTGATTTTGGAGTGTCCTTCCAGAAGAGCTGCTTACCATAGCTAAAGAGTCTCTGCTACCCTTACGAAGAGGAAAGTAGCCACTGAACAACTACAGTGTAGTAGTTGACCCCTTTGGTGAAGAAGAATTGTTTGGTATTCTCAGTGCTGTCAGGTGTATGAGGATAGAAGAGAATCTGTAAAGAATATGCCAAACTATTCGGTGTATGTGCAGCCAAAGGGAAAGAACTATAACCAGAGGGAAGGATCTAATATAGTACTGTGTGGCCAGTTAAAGGACCCCATAACTCTCTAGCGGTAGTATCTCAATGGGCGGCTGGTGCCCTGGCCAACTTATAACATTGTCATTGATAAAAAGTGAAGGGGGATGCTGAGAAATGTAAGAAGTTATAGAGGTGCAGATATTGGTAGTGATCACCAGCCCTTCATTGCCACACTGAAATTAAAACTGAAAGCACCCAACAGGAAGATGGATAGAATACATAGGTTTGATACAACTAAGCTTTTAGAAGAAGAGCACAGGGATACATTTGCAATTGAAGAGACGAAGTACAGACTATTAATGAAGAATGGTGTGATAATAAGAACATATATTAGTCAGTTGGTAGTGAAATCTTGGGATATGCAGTTACAAGTGTTTATGTTAACTACTTGTTTAGTTGTTTGTGTACATACTGTTATCTGAAAACAACTCAACTACTTTACTGTAAATATCCAATCCATTGTAACATTACTCATATGATATTTATCTTTTGTTTACTATAACTATAAAACTGTAAATAAGTTAGTCAGTGTATATAGAGATTCTGAAGGATTAGGAATAAAGCACAGAACGTAGTTTCTGGAGTTTTATATTCCTACCAAAGGAAATCAACTTGGTGGCAGCGCTTATTTAAAGAACCCAAAAGAAAAAAAAAGAGAAGCCTTTTGATACAAAACGTGTTTTCCTGAAGAAAATGGCTGAATCTGTGTTTCGTTTGCCTCCACCATTAGACCCTTTGGATGATAATCTTGCTGATACTTTCAAAAAATGGAGGAGACAAGTGGACATCTACATGACAGCAAGCGGAGCTAGTTCTAAACCCAAGAAAACAAAGGTTGCAATTATACTCCATTGCGCAGGACCACAAATGGTAGAAATATATGACCAGTTTAATTTTGAAACAGAGGAGCAGAAAGATAATCTTGATGATGTAATTAGGAGATTAGAAGAGTATTGTTGTCCTCGTACCAGTGAAGTGTTACAGTCCTTCAGGTTTTGGAAAATTTCATACAAACAGCCATTTAATTCATTTTTGATAGAACTCAAGGTTCAGGCCGATAAATGTAATTTTCAAGTAAAAGAGCGAATGCTAAGGGATAAAATTGTGTTTTCAGTGTCAGGGAAACTACAGGAGCTGCTACTTCGAGAAAGAAACTTAAATTTAGAAAAAGCTGTCGAGATATGTTTGGCTTATGAAGCAACCGTTAATTGTGCTAAAGAGATGTGCGAAGTTGGTTCTGAGAATGTTAATAAGGTGAACAATTGGAGAACCAAAGCTACTGATAGTTCCTTTAATAAGGATTTTTCGGACTCAAAAAATATGGACAGGTATGCCGTGAAGTGTCGATTTTGTGGGTATAAGCATGAATTTGAAAAATCAAAATGCCCAGCATGGGGAAAAGTCTGTGAAGCATGTAAAGGAAGAAACCATTTCAAGGCTGTGTGTAAGAAAACAGTTAAAATTGTTAAAGAAAAGAACGAAGAAACAGATGAAGGGTACGATCATTACATGTGGATGGCACCGGTTGCAATGAAAAATTCTAATAGATTCTCTGCATTACTAATTGTAAACGATACCGAGGTTAGATTTCATTTGGATACGGGTGCTGACGTGAATGCAATATGTCAAAGGTATGTCAAAAAGGATCAAGTGCGACCAACGTCTGTGAAACTCGCCATGTGGAATAAATCAAAGCTTTCGCCCATTGGCGAGACGACATTGAATGTGAAGAACCCCAAAAATGATGAAATTAGAAGTGTAACCTTCATTGTGGTTTCAAATGACCTAATGTGTTTACTTGGGTCAAAGACATGTCAAGAGATGGGATTCGTGTGTCAATGGTAAAGCATTTGTATAAAAAATTGACATTGACCATGAGATGAGCAACCTTGGTGACCTTGGAGAGGTTAAACTTAATGTAGATTCTACATTACCAGCAAGAATATTACCGTGCCGACGTTTAGCAATTGCATTAAAATCAAAGGTTCAAAAAGAGTTACACTCTCTTGTGAAAAGAGGAGTTTTGATTCCGGAGACTGAACCAACTGACTGGGTTAGTCAAATGGCAGTCGTTCAAAAAACAAATGGAAAGTTAAGAATATGTATAGATCCTCAGCCACTCAACAAAGCTCTTAAAAGGGAATATTACAAATTACCAATTTTGGAGGATATACTGCCAAGTCTAAAACATGCCAAGATATTTAGCAAACTGGATGTTCAAGAGTCTTTTTGGCATATACGGCTAGATGAAGAATCCAGCAAGTTGACAACAATGATTACCCCCTTTGGTAGATATCGATGGGCTCGTTTACCTTTCGGGCTGAAGGTGAGCAGTGAAATATTTCAGCGAAAATTAAATGAGGCATTGGAGGGGCTTCGGGGTGTATACTGTGTAGCTGATGATATTGTGGTCGTTGGTTTTGGAAATGAGGAACACGGCGCAATGCGTGATCACGAACAAAATCTTCAGTCACTACAGAAGCGTTGTCAAGAAAAAAAGATCAAACTAAATGAAGAGAAATCTGTTTATAGAAAAAAGGAAATCGCGTTCATGGGACATCGTTTAACATCAGCTGGTGTGACGGTTGATGAAAATAAGGTAAAGGCCATTAAAGAAATGCCTGCCCCTACCGATATTTCAGGAATTCGGAGGTTTTGTGGAATGGTACAATATCTATCAAGGTTTTTACCCAATCTGGCTGATGATTTAGAACCTATCCGAGAGCTGACAAGAAAGAACTCAAAGTTTGAATGGAATGATGAGTGCACTCGCGCTTTCTCAGTGATCAAAGAAAAGGTCACCTGTACACCAGTTCTAGCTTATTTTGATCAAAGTAAGGAACTTGTATTACAGGTTGACAGCAGCAAGGATGGTATTGGTGCAGTCATTATGCAGGAAGGACGTCCGATAGAATACGCATCAAGGACCTTAGCTAGAAGCGAACGTAAATGGGCTCAGATTGAAAAGGAAGCTCTTGCTGTGGTTTTTGGTTTAGAGCGATTTGACCAGTATACTTTTGGGCGACGTGTTATTGTTCATAATGACCATAAGCCTCTTTCTTCAGTCCTCGAAAAGCCATTAAGTCAAGCTCCAATGCGGTTACAAGTTTTAATGATGAGGTTGAACCGGTACGACGTCGAATATCAGTACAAAAGCGGAAAAAGCCTATTGTTAGCCGATACCCTTAGCAGGGCCTGCCTAAAAGAGGAAAATAGAGACACATTGGTAAGGATGATAGGTTCACTGAAAAATTACCCCGATTCAATTTTAAAGGAAGTAAGAGATGCCACCACAAACGACGAAGAGCTGCAAGAATTATTGTCTGTAATCAAGGAAGGATGGCCTGATCGCAAAGACATAATTCCCGAAGTATTAAAACCTTACTTCGATTTTAGAGATTTCATGAGTTACCAAGACGGCATCATTCTAAAGGGAACTCTTATACTGATTCCTCGAAAACTACGAGATTCAATCAAAACGAAGCATCATGTAGCTCATCTTAGTTACGATAGCATGATGCGACGAGCAAGAGATGCAATATTTTGGCCAGGGATGTCGAAAGAAATAAAGCAAATGGCCAATTCATGTGATATTTGCCAGCAGTATAAACCTCGAAACCAGAAGGAATCGTTGATGGATGTTAATGACGGAGGCAGACCCTGGAATAAAATCGGATTAGATTTGTTTGAGATTGCTGGAAGAAATTATTTAGTCATTGTTGATTATTATTCCTCATTCACTGAAGTAGAGTTTCTAACGTCAACAACTTCAAATCATGTGATAGCGATAATCAAGAAGATGTTTGCTAGATACGGTATTCCTACCAAATTAGTGTCCGATGGAGGACCACAATTCAGCTCGTTTCAGTTTAAAGTTTTTGTTAAAGAGTGGGGTATAGAGCACAGGATGTCATCTCCTGGACATCCTCAAGGAAATGGGAAGGCTGAAGCGGCAGTTAAAATAGTAAAAAATATGAAGAAGAAGACGCATGCAGATGGAAAAGATCAATATTTGGCGTTACTAGAGCTGAGAAATACACCACGTCAAGACTCTTAACTTAAGTCCAGCTCAGATGATGTTCGGACGTAAATTACGGTCGATAATTCCTGAAATTATGAACAATGACAATCCAGTTTCTCAAAAAAGGGAAACCCGGAGAGAATCCATAAAGAAATATTATGATAAAACTGCAAGAGATATGACACCATTAAACGAGGGGCAACCTGTATATTATCAAAATCCAGACAAGAAGGGTTGGGAAAAGGGGCTCATTAGCCATGCACAAAAAAACCGATCCTATGTAATTGAGGGAAAGGAAGGAGGAATTTATAGAAGAAATAGAATTCATATCCGTCCAACTACACAGGATTCATCGGCAATACCAGAAATGGAAGAAACTAGTAAATTGAGGGAAACCAACGTTAATGATGAACAAACAAGCTATCATCCTATTTGGGACATGCCTAAATTACCAAAAAGATCAGCTCGTCTGCAGGAAAAGATGAAGGGAGAATTATTTATTGTTTTTATATCTTATTGTTTACAATGTATCCTACTTGTTCCTTATTTTATGTTATATCAATTTGTTTACTTTCTTATTTTTGTCAAAACCCAAAGAAAGGGGGATGTTTATGTTAACTACTTGTTTGGATGTTTGTGTACATACTGTTATCTGAAAACAACTTAACTACTTTACTGTAAATATCCAATCCATTGTAACATTACTCATATGATATTTATCTTTTGTTTACTATAACTATAAAACTGTAAATAAGTTAGTCAGTGTATATAGAGATTCTGAAGGATTAGGAATAAAGCACAGCACGTAGTTTCTGGAGTTTTATATTCCTACCAAAGGAAATCAACAACAAGGAGAAACCCATGGATAACAAATGATACTTGGGATACTATACAAAGGAGACAAAGACTGAAATTTATTGTTGAAAGGAGGTAATGAAAATTTCAAAGTAGAGTGTGCTAAGTATTCCAGTATTGACAGTGAGGTCAAAAGAAAAGCCAGGAATGACTAGAGAAAATATTTAGAAAGTACAGCAGATGAGGCTGACAAAGCTATGCATTCAGGAAGTGGCTATGGTGTAATAATTGCTCTCAGAATTATTAATGAAATCTCGACTGGGGCAAAGAAGAAGCATATACCCATAAAAACGAGAGGTGGGCCTGGTATAGCAACTGAAGAATAAAGACAACGTTGGATGGATATTTACAATACTATTTGAATAAAAAGTTAATAAAAAGGGGAGCACAACAGATATCTATATTTTAAGTATTCCACAAGATGTTCAAGGGGAGCTGGATTGTTACACGTGCTCGTGTGGAGTTGGTTGGACCGTGGACAATTTCAGCAAAGTACTCTCATGCGCTGGAAGGGAAATGAATTAAATTGTTAACCGATCACTTACTTCTACAGGCTGGGAACACGATGAAGTGTTGTGGTTAAAAACTTTAAGCAAATAAAAGGAAAGTGCAAGCTTAGGGATTTAAAAAGGTTCAGTGGGTAGGATATACCCATAAAAACGAGAGGTGGGCCTGGTATAGCAACTGAAGAATAAAGACAACGTTGGATGGATATTTACAATACTATTTGAATAAAAAGTTAATAAAAAGGGGAGCACAATAGATATCTATATTTCAAGTATTCCACAAGATGTTCACGGGGAGCTGGATTGTCACATGTGCTCGTGTGGAGTTGGTTGGACCGTGGACAATTTCAGCAAAGTACTCTCATGCGCTGGAAGGGAAATGAATTAAATTGTTAACCGATCACTTACTTCTACAGGCTGGGAACACGATGAAGTGTTGTGGTTAAAAACTTTAAGCAAATAAAATGAAAGTGCAAGCTTAGGGATTTAAAAAGGTTCAGTGGGTAGGATCTCTCATTAGGATACATGGAAAGGAATGAGATGTGATAAAGAAGGGATGGATAAGGAGGATGAGGTTGAGGTACTCAAACAGACATCTTACCTTAATAAAAAGGACTCTGGTTCCTCCCTTGTGGAGAACATGTCACAGGTCCTGCTCTGATGGAGTCTTGAGAGCGAAGGAGGATGATGTTCCTCTCACGGAGGTTGGTTAGCAAAGGAAGATGCCCAGCCGCTCCTAGGTCGACTAAACTCCCTTTTGCCCCCAAGTCGGGGTGGGGGGGGGGAGGGGGGGGGGGGCTAATTGGCCTGACCTCTATCCCATTGGTGATCGGCCTTGTCACGTGTCCTGACACCCCCATCAATAGGCCTCGTGACTTCTCCCGGATCCTTTGTGGTGGTGTTTAACGGCCATGTGCTTTGAAGATGTCTGGAATGAGACCTCAAGGGAGTAGACTGGTATAGGATGGTTGTGAGGGGGTGAGGCTCTGGGTACGGTCCCAACGCTTTTAGGCAATTCAACTGGTCTTTGCTGGCGGGGTCTTCAGTTTGAAAAAACTGGCGCAATGACCACCAGGAATAACAGCCCCCCATTTTAGCAGAAATTTTGTCCTAAAACAGGACAACTACTCTGCAAGCAAGGTCTGAAGCCACTAGCCTTAATGATTTCTCACTCTGTGAGTCTCACAACAATAATGAATTAATTTCTAAGCTGCAACTAGGGTCATAATTTTACTTTATTTTGATAATATATTAACTATAACTGCCACATAGAAGTAAGCATGCTGGCTGTGAGGCAACAATTGAAAAATGAAGAATGCAATAATAGTTAAAGTTAAGTGACCTAGTGCAGTGGGACACATGAAAATTAAAGCAAATTGACAGATTACAACATGCAATTAATACAATAAATCAATAAAAATAAATCAAATGTAAATAATGAGACCAAAATGGCTCCTCAAGTTTATCTACCTTGGGAGACACCGAGGCCAATTAACATTTTGCCATACAACCTAAATTAACCTACTGACTATGGCTATGTTATGGACATGGCACTGTGCATTGAGCACTAATGCTGGGAGAACACATCTGCTACTCTCTCATCTGAGCTCTTTAGGCGCTTGACCTTCCAGTTGTAGTTCTGGAGGTCTATGCCCCACCTCATGGGCCCTTTATTCCTATTACGTAGCTCAGTCAAGTAGGTTAGAGGGTTATGGTCCGTTAGGAATGTCAGTGGGAACTCTTGGTCCGCATGATTGGCATTGGCACACCTAGTTGTCACAGCTTCGAGGCAGCATGTGAAACGATCGATCATTGTTAATCGAAAACGATTTCCGTGCTTACTCCTGGTCAGGGAACCTACATACCCCACCACCACACCATGAAAAGGAATACTTATTCCAGAATCATCAGAGCAGGCAGGTGCCCTGTAGTCTTCCAGCCTCTCATCCAAATGCTGGAATCTGATGAGCCCTGTTTGGGCTGATGGGTGGTTCCCCTTTTGCTTCCTCTGAGACCTCTGTCCTGGTGTTTGAGGTATCCCTATCGCCATTGGTGGTAACTAGCACACCTTCATCCGAAGAGAATTTGCGGGTACTAGGCTCAGACTCAAGGCTGGAAGAGGGAGATTCCTGGCCCTCCTCCGAGACCTCTGGCATGGTGCTTGAAGTAACCTATCACTAGTGGTGGAAAGTAGCACATCTTCACCAGAATCAACTTCTGGCGTACGATGCTCAGACTCACTGCTGGAGGAGGAAGACTCTTGGGCCTCCTCACTTAGCCAAGCTACCTCACCAAGGTCAATGTTACCTAGCCAGTCATCCTCCCCGGCAGGTGGGGTCCTCAAAGTTTTATGCTTTGGCTTTTCAACCTTCATGCACCTGAGGGGAACTCGCTGTACATCTCTCAGGAGGCCTTGATCCAAGGTTGAGTTGTAGCCCTCATGTGCGAGATCGCTCACTGCCCCCTGTCTGTAATTTTTGCTGAGCTGAGACATGGTCACCATCAGTTCCATAGTAGAGAGTTCCTTGGTGACTCCTTCAATGCACTGGACCTCCCTGCAGTTGTCCTGCTGGACTTTGGTACCATTGGGTTGAGGGGGTGAGATATGGAGCTGTGCTAGTCGGGCGTCTATTTCTTTAATTCATTCACTCTCACTCTTTCTATCGCATACCGCATCCTTTCTTGCTCCGTTCTTCTCCGGGCATTGGTTTCATCCATGAGTTCCCGCACATAGCTTCGCAATGCCTCTCCCTCATAGCCTTGTTGCTCTGCCAAATCCACAAATGCACTGATTTCAGCAGCAGTCATTTTGCTAATTTCTTGTGGAGACAGCGACCAGATCAAACTCAACAGCACAAGGTACGATGTTGAATGTGCAAGAAATTACACGGATGGGAAAGACCCTCTAGCCTACGCAAGAGTCTCATGGAAGAAAGGATAAGGATGGAGCTGGGCAAAATACACCATGGCTGTAAAAAATATCTCTCAGGAAAGACATCACCAAATAGTAAGCCTCGCAAGTAATTGAACAGGAGCCTAACATGAAAAACAGGGATCACGCCAATGGGTGGGTGCGTAGGCTGTCTGGTTGCAATGCATCCAAAACTAGTAACAATATATATAAAAACTGTGCTAGACAATAGAAAATGGAATCACAACTATGGGTGACCCTCTATGCTAGACAAAATAAAATGGAATCACAACTATGAGTGACCCTATATGCTAGACATGTAAATACTGGAATCACAACTATGGGTGACCCTCTATGTAAGTCATAAAAGATAAATTGAGTCACAACTATGGGCAATTCTCTATGCTAGTCATGAAAAAAATGGAATCACAACTATGAGTGAACCTTTATGCTAGTCATAAAAAAAAATGGAATCACAACTATGGGTGAACCTCTATGCTAGTCATAAAGAAATGGAATCACAACTTTGAGTGACCCTCCATGCTAGTTATAAAAAAAATGAAATCACAACTATGGGTAATCCTCTATGCTAATCATAGAAAAAATGGAATCACAACTATGGGTGAACCTCTATGCTAGTCATAAGAAAAATGGGATCACAACTATGGGTAATTCTCTATGCTAGTCATAAAAAAATGGAATCACAACTATGAGTGACCCTCCATGCTAGGCATAAAAAAATGAAATCACAATTATGGGTGAACCTCTATACTAGTCATAAAAGAAAATGGAATCACAACTCTGGGTGACCCTCTATGCTAGTCATAAAAAAAATGGAATCACAACTATGAGGGATCTTCTATGCTAGACATAAAAAAAATGGATTTGTAAAAATGTGTGGATGCGTTCTTGCAACACCACCACTTGCAACTCTGACTTAAAGCAAAGTTTGTATTTATATTTAAAGCATAGATTAAATAAAACAAACAATGTCACTGAGTTTGCTTAATGCTTCGCTAAGAAAATGTACCCCTTTACAAATATTCCCTTAAACAAAAAAAAAAAAAAAAAAAAAAAATGATTTAAGGAATAACACCTCCCAAATAGTTTATCTAAAAGGTCGCATACCCTGACTGAAATATAGAAAATGAAATTGAATGTGATATCGTAAAGCCTTTATCTTTAGGTTAACATTTTCAACACAACCGTACGGAAATTATCCCTTTTAAATCCTGTACATAAAGATTATCCCACAAAATATTACAAAATGAAATTACATACCAATAACTGTTAAAAGAAAATCGAAATATCAAGGGATGCCATGTGTTCTCGCCGTTATCCTACACAGAAATTAGGCCTCACTTCCGTAAAATTTTTACCTGAATCGTAAACCAAGAGTTTCGATATGAGACCAGCCTGTATCCTAGCACTAAAGATAAATTATAAATATTTCATGTACAAAATTAAAGGATTGATATGTGCGTGAACCACTTACCAACGTACAATAATTCAGCTAAAATCTCGGGTCTGCGTAGAATTAGTAAACAATAACTAGGCAAACAATAACAAACCTTGGCTTCGTCTGGAAACATGGCTGTGGGCTTAGTTATATCAGGTTGGCCACTTTTTGAATGAACACGTGCTTATCCTATTACGTTTTTGGAGAATTCCTTAAATTTCACTTCACTTACATTTTAACACAAAATAAACATTCATGTAATACACAATATATTTAATAAATCATCACCACTGTGATAGCCGCCACTCAAAATGAACACAAGGCAAACTCGTTACAGACAGTTGGCTACCCTGCTGAACAATGGAACTAAAGCCTACCACGTGGGTTTTAAAAACAAAAGGTTTCGGGGTGCAAACACAGCACAAATAAATACAAAAATTTTAACAATAAAAATAAAATGCTTTGGCTGTTTTCTTCCACGGTTCCAAATCAAGTGATAATGTAATTTACTTGAAAAAAGTACGTCCGTCAAGTCGTTAAAGACAGAAAAGGGGGAATTTTACGTTAATAAAAATAATTTAAAGTTACTGTCAGCGAATCCTGGCAAGGTCGCCAATTATTGTTACGCCCGCGCTTGTGAGTCCGGCCTTGCTTAAGGAACTCGGGGCAACAAAGAAAAAAAAAATAATGGTAAGGTCGCCAGTCGGCAATAAGACAAGGAATACCGACAAAAATAAAATATATTTACAATACTGTTTGAATAAAAAGTTAATAAAAAGGGGAGCACAACAGATAACTATATTTTAAGTAAGCCATAAGATGCTTCGGGGGAGCTGGATTGTCACACATGCTCGCGTGAAGTTGTTGGACCATGGACGATTTCAGCACAGCACTCTCATTCCTTGGAAGGGAAATAAATTAAATTATTAACCAATCACTTACTTCTACAGGCTGGGAACACGAAGTCGTGTGGTTAAAACCTTTAAGCAAATAAAATGAAAGTGCAAAGCTTAGGGATTTAAACACTACACGTGGGAAACAACACTGTCACAGTGTGGATTAATTACGGTTAGGAGCAAATGGCACATTTTGGTGGGATTCAAGGAATGGTATGAAAAGGTTCAGTGGGTAGGATCTTTCTTTAGGATACATGGAAAGGAATGGGATGTTATAAAGAAGGGATAGATAATGAGGATGAGGCTGAGGTACTCAAACAGACATCTTACCTTAATAAAAAGGACTCTGGTTCCTCCCTTGTGGAGAACGTGTCACAGGTCCTGCTCTGATGGAGTCTTGAGAGCGAAGGAGGATGATGTTCCTCTCACGGAGGTTGGTTAGCGAAGGAAGATGCCCAGCCGCTCCTAGGTCAACTAAACTCCCTTTTGCCCCCAAGTGGGGGTGGGGGGGGGGGTGGTAATTGGCCTGACCGCTGTCCCATTGGTCATTGGCCTTGTCACGTGTCCCGACACCCCCATCAATAGGCCTCGTGACTTCTCCCGGAGCCTTTGTGGTGGCGTTTAACGGCCATGTGCTTTGAAGATGTCTGGAATGAGACCTCAGGGGAGTAGACTGGTATAGGATGGTTGTGAGGGGGTGAGGCTCTGGGTAGGGTCCCAACGCTTGTGGCAATTCAACTGGTCTTTGCTGGCGGGGTCTTTAGTTTGAAAAAAGTGGCGCAATGACCGCCAGGTATAACAATGCGTAGAACAGTCAGAGATGGGGGAGAAGGATTGGACTGGATTGGTGATTGGAATTTAACAGACTTAGGGTATACTGATGATGCTTTCCTTGTTAGCAGAACACCACAGGATTTGCAATGTTTGCTTACTCCGTTTATGAAATATCACACGAGGTTGGGGTGCAGATAAGTAGTAGAAAGACAGGGATGATGAGAACGGAGTATGTAATGGAAGGTGAAATATTGGAAGGAGAAAAGATTAATGAGGGAGAATCATTTATTTATATACCTACTATGATATCCAATACAGGGTTTTAAGAATTAGAGTTTAGTGAAAGATTGAAAAAAAGCAAATCAGACAATGACTAGGTTAAGTAAAATTTGGAAAGCAAATCGCCTGAAATTGTATATAAAAATCAGACTATATGTCACTTTTGTGAGATCGGTGTTACTTTATGTACATAAATCATGGTATGACAATGCAACAATCTCCAATAGATTCAGTAGATTTGAGAGCAAAGCCCTCAGAAGGATAATGGGAGTTAAATGGCAGGACAGGATTAGAAATGAAACTATATGAGATTACCTGAGTGCCATATGTTGATGAGATCATGGTGAGTAGTATATGGAGATGGTTTGGGCATGTTTTTTGCACTTCCCCATGAGAGATTAGTTTACCATACGTTCAGTTGGGCTCCAGAAAGGACTAGAAGAGTTGGAAGACCCAGGCCTACATGTCTGAGGACTCTGAAGTGCGAAGCAAATGATGGTGAATTGAGAAGTATTCAACTGAAAGCTCAAGATAGAGATGACTGAGGAAATCTAACTGAGGACCTTTACATCAATAGGCTTAAGAGGAGATGATGATGATATTATATATATATATATATATATATATATATATATATAATGTATATATATATATGTATATATATATATGTATATATATATATATATATATATATATATATATATATATATATGTGTATATATATATTTATATATATATATATATATATATATATATATATATATATATATATATACTCAGGAAGAACAGATGGAGTAGGAAGAGAAGGGGTAGGAATGATGATGACACCAATAAGGCATTAACGGAAAGGAGAGCTTCATATATTAGAGTGGAACTTGCAGAGAAGGGGAAAATGAGTATTATAGTTTACTATGCACCAACAAGTATTCCCCTGAAGAAAGGAAAAATGAATACTACAAAGAACTGCAGTGTAATAGATGAGTTCCCAGAGACATGAAAATTGTGATTGGTGACTTCAATGCTAAAGTTTGAAGGAATAATCAAGGTATAATGAATGTGATGGGTGTTGAGGGTCATTGCAAAGTTGGAAATGAAAATGGGGCACACTTCATAAGTTTTTGTTCAATAAACAATCTTGTTGTTGGAAGTACTCTTTTCGAGCTCTAGGACAACCACAAATATACATGGACTTCACCATGTGGCAATTACAAAAATCAGATAGATTACATAGAGTTGGAGGACGCTGATAAATGTAAGAAGCTACGGAGGTGTAGATATTGGTATTGATCACCAGCTCCTCATTGCTACACTATAATTAAAACTGAAAGCACCCAGCAGAAATATTGATAGAATACTTAGGTTTGATACAACTAAACTTCTAGAGGATGAACACAGAAACATTTGCGATTGAATGTAGGAATCAATTTGCTCTCTTAGAGACCTTAAGAGACGAAGAGCTGTCAATTAATGAAGAATGGTGTGTTATTAAGAACATATATTAGTCAGTAGGTAGTGAAATCTTGGGACATGCAGTTACAAGGAGAAAGCCTTGCATATCAAATGATACTTGGCATACTATAAAAATGAGACAAAGACAGAAATTGGTTGTTGAAAGTTTTTGAGGAAGTAATGAAAATTACAAGGTAGAACATGCTAAGTATTCCATTATTGATATTGAAGTTTAAAGAAAAGCCACGAATAACTGGAGAGAATATTTATACAGGAAAGGAGATGAGTCTAACAAAGCCATGAATTCAGGGAGTGGGTATGGTGTAGGAATTTCTCATAGAATTCTTAATGAAATCTCTACTAGGGCAAAGAATTAGAAACACATACCCGTCAAAAAGAGAGATGGGTCTGTTATAACAACGGACGACGAAAAAAGACAACGTTGGATGGAATACTTTAGTGAGGTCATGAATAGGAGATATGAAGGGAATAATTTGATTGGTATACCTAAAGCTGAGGAAGACCTTGATGTAGTTATGAAAGAATTCAGTGTGTTTGAAGTCAAATACATCACTAAAATACTAAAGAGTTAAAAGTCCTCTTGATACCATGAAATACAGTGACTTGAGATGATATTGACGAAAAGGAAGTGGATCCCAGAATATTTACAAGATTATTTTGAAGGCAAAATTTGATGAATGGCAGCTAGAAGTGTTGGTGAAAATGACCAAAAAATAGCAGATCTGACTGATTGCAATAATTACAAAGGCATAACACTTACGTCAGTTGTCGTGAAAATATATAATATGCTTTTACTAAAGAGAATAGAGAGAAAGATTGATGGTAAGCAGAGAGATGAACAAGTAGGCTTCAGTAGGGGTAGAAGTTGTACTGACCAAATTTTCATTATAAGACATGGGGTGCACTAATTTGTAGAATATAGAAATCCACTTTTGATGACATTTGTGAACTATGAAAAAGCCTTTGAGTTGGGGATAGTGGAGAAGGATTGTTAACAGGAAATTAGTTGACCTAGAGTATGCTGATAATGCTCTCCTTATTAGCTAGGCACCACAGGACTCTCATAGCTTGCTTACCAGAATGCATGAAATATCTCATGAGGTAGGGCTGAAGATAAATAGAAGAAAGTCAAGAGATGATGAGAATGGAATATGCAATGGAAGGTGAAATATCATTTTAAAGAGAAGGGATTAATGAGGTGGAATCATTTAGATATTTATGAACTATTATCTCTAACACAGGCCTTTTAGAATTTGAGTTTAATGAGAGATTGAAAAAAGCACATCAGACAGTGGCGAGGTTAAGTAAATTTTGGAAATCAAATCGCCTGAAATTACATATAAAAGTTCCGCTATATATGAGTTTATAGTGATCGGTGTTACTGTATGAACATGAGTCATGGTATGACAATGAGACAATCTTCAATAGATTTAGTAGATTTGAGAACAAAGCACTCAGAAGAATATTGGGAGTTGCATGGCGGGACAGGATTAGAAAACGGATTTTGAGCGAAGCGAAAAATCTATTTTTGGGGGTAGAAAGCCATGTCGTCCTGATGGAAGTTCCTTCATTAGTAGCTTCCTAGGTTATATGTGACTACAGTGATATATCCCAGAGAATTTACCGAAGGTACCCAGAATTCTAACTCCTGGAGCGAATATCCCTTAACATTCTAAGAAGGGATATCGCGTAAGGACGTAATGGCACACCTCATAGCAATCTGCACCCCAGATAGAGTTTACGTTCGAGGAGGTGTGGCAAAAATAAAAAGGGGGGCCCTTCAAAGGCCATCCCCGCTCCCTACTACTATCGATAGTACAACAGCGCCATCCCCACGATAGTGACCATTCCTTGTAGCATTGAGCATAGGCTGTTACAGATACAGTACTACGGGAGGGAACTGAAGATCTCTTCTGCAGAAGAGATGGGTGGGTCCATCAGGACGACATGGCTATCTCACCCAAAAATAGATTTTTCGCTTCGCTCAAAATCCGTTTTTTGGGCTCAAGCCATGTCGTGCTGATGGAAGCATACCAAAGCATTAATGAATCTGTGGATTTTTCATCAGTGCCTAAACCTTATATCAACCTTTTCAATGGTCATACTGACCATATGAGACTTGTGACAATACCGTTATATGTCATCATCACTAATCATAAACAATGTTAGTGCTTCCTGCCTCCTACAGGGAAGAGTCATCTAGACAGTTGAAAAGGG
Source organism: Palaemon carinicauda (assembly GCF_036898095.1). Classification (NCBI taxonomy): domain Eukaryota; kingdom Metazoa; phylum Arthropoda; class Malacostraca; order Decapoda; family Palaemonidae; genus Palaemon; species Palaemon carinicauda. The sequence goes on along the minus strand of NC_090759.1, from coordinate 10,320,229 downwards.
ATTTCAAGGTTAACATAAATAGTATGACCAAACTAAGGTATCCACTGAATATACAAATAGTCTCAAGTTGTATATTTGGTCAAAAAGACATCAGTGTCTCTTATGTCTAACCTTAGATGCATACAAATGTGAAGGATGCATTCTAAGCAAATAAAAAAGTCTGGCATGCATAGATACAATTGTCTGGCGAAGATGGACGCACTACATTCAAATAGACATTTATTCTAAATAAATGATTACAAGAGATAGTTAGCAAAATGAATGTAGTTTGACAATGGGATTATACCTGGAACAAGTACAGGAATCGTATTTCTTTCTTGAAGGAATGAAGTCAAGAAATGCCACTCTAGATTGAAGAGAAGGTAAAAGATAACCGGTCTTCATAAAACCTGTACTGGTTACCATTAACTGCTCTATGTACTTCGTACACCGGCACTAGAGTTATCTGTATAATTCCACACCTGGGATTTTAGAACAGAGCTAGTGCTACCATGGTAACACATAAATAAAAGAAGGCATACTTAAAAAGGATGACTTCCTCTCCCCTTAATTGACAGTCCCAGTCAATTATCTGTTCATCGTAGAATAAACGGCAGAGTAAATAAATTACCTGACGTCACCACATATTGCTTCAGATCATGGACTAGCAAAGCATAGTGTTTGTAGAACATCCTGGATGATTCCTATCCAGAACATGTCCGAGGACAAGTGAGGCCCCAAACCAAAAAATGTATCACAAAACATTAGGGGGCAGGTTTTAAAACACTACCTGCCGCCACTACAAAGTGTTTCAGTTCATGCACTTGTTTTGCGTAGTGTTTGTAAAACACCCTGGATGATATCCATCCAGCGTATGAACGAAGACGCTCAAAGTCCATGTACTGAAAGAAGTTCAGTGATGAAGCAATCTTTCTCGGATCATGACCTGCGGGAGTACTGTCTGGATCCGCTCTACGAATAAAGTAGGTGAGCTTTGCCCTTAGTTGATTTAAAGATAAATTTGATCCCGAAGTTTCTCCTCTAAAGAGCTGACCTCCCCTGAAGTCTGAAGTTCTACGAAGATAGACCTTTAGACACTCTACAGGACATAGAGAGACATCTTCCTTCAGAGGACAGATTCTCCAGGGACCCCACCTCTTAGTGGGTAGCTCGTTTTTAGCGAGAAATGATGGATCAGGGAAGAGATTGAGTTCTCCTAAATCTGTGAACTGGATGTGGCCCTCATCTCTCGATAGAGCCACTATTTCACTAACTCTAGCCCCAGAGGCTATTGCGAACAGAAAAATAACCTTTTGGGTTAGATCCTTAAGAGAACAATCTTCATTGTTCACCGATGAGGCATAATGTAAGACCTTGTCCAAAGACCAAGAGATGGGCTTTGGTGGTGCTGCAGGTCTAAGTCTAGCACATGCTTTCGGAATCTTGTTAAAGATTTCATTTGCCAGATCCACTTGGAAGGCATATAGGAGAGGTCTAGTCAAGGCCGATTTGCACGTATTTATCGTATTGGCCGCCAACCCCTGGCTATGAAGGTGGACAAAGAAGGACAGACAGAAGTTCATAGAAATTTCTTTCGGTCCTTTTGATTTAACAAACTCCACCCACTTCTTCCAGGAAGACTCATATTGTCTTTTAGTAGACTTAGCCTTGTATTCTTCTAAGAATCCTATATTGCCTTCTGAGATCCCAAACCTTTTTCTAACCGCTAGAGCAAGAAATTCATGAAATGAAGGGTTTGGGTTTTCTGTGATAAACCGAAGGCAGTTAATTTTTGAACCTTCGGAAATATACCTAGGATCGGAGCTAGGACCGGCCTCATCTAGTCTATCAGACCCATTTGAGGAACCTCGTATGGGGCTATTTAGCGAGGTAGTTTCTTGAAGACGCTCGTGATGAAGAGGTCGAACTGCAGTTCCGGGACTTGTTCCCATTTGGGAGGGAGTATGTCTGCGTCCATGGACTATTCCAACTCTATCGCCTTGGACCGTGATAGAGTATCCACCGTCACATCGTGGATCAAATGTAAATGAACTGCTGTTAGGTGCCATCCCTTCAGGAAAAGGATGGGAAACATTACTAAGACTGTACGAGACGTTCGATTGTGACGTCTTAATATCGCTTTGGTGTACCAGCTCAGAGGTAGGGAGTCTGATCTGTGTGGAGGGTGCTTTCCCGCCCACGAAAGGACCAGCAGAGTCCTGGGACTTTCGTGTTTTAACTTTTGTAAAAGAAGCGATTAAAGAGGGACCGATCTCAGTCTTTTTTCATCTCTTCAAGCGTTTGATGCATGTTTTCTCCAGGCTCTTAACGCTTCTTTCCGATGTGCACTTTCCACTAGGTCTGTCACTATTGTGAACTGGGGAAAGTTTAGCACTTTTCCTTGTTGGCATTTTGGGAATCTGATCGACTAGCTGAATCTCCTGACAGACCTCGCGAGCTCCTTTTAACTTCCCGAGGGAAAAAGGGGCTAATGTTACTGAGGTCTTCGATGGTTTTTTAGCCAACGAAACCCTAGAGCTGGAGAAAGTCGAGACTTCTAGAAGCATATCTTGCATCTGAGATGTCCCAGGAACCGGGTCATCACTATGAAGATACTTAGGACTGTGAGTCTGATACGTATCTATTCCAGGATGAATGTTACTCTCCGTGACATGAATCCTAGGCAGGAGGAAGGGGGTTGGTTGACTGGAAGGTTCCAGAGGACACCTTTCAGGTCTGACAAGACTACGAACACCCATAGTTGGAACAAGGTCCATATGTGCAGAAGGATTAACATTCAGAACTTGCAGATTATTATGAACTTGTTGAGTAGCGACAGGTTCAGAATGACTCAGAGACTTCTTGAGTCCTTCTTGTGAACACAAAATAGCCTTCCCTGGGACCCGATGAGCCGTAGCTTTCTTACTACCTGTATGCTCTATAGCTCTCAGGTATACTCCTCCAGGAGGGTTTCAAAGTGTAGGAGAAGGTAAGGAGATAATAGTAGGGACATTTCTGTTCCCCATCAATGGCTCATCTTGAATAGGCTCTGGACCGAAGGATCGAAGGTCCTGCGATCCTGAGGGAATGTTCCTCCTAGCCAAAGCGTCTTTATGCTTCGAACTACCAGTAGGTTTAGACTTTTGACCATCTGCCTGTAGCATCATGGTCACTAGAATAATGGGCTGTTGTTGAGCAGCCCAGATATTTCCAGTATTTTCGATCTTCTTTTTAGGTTGGGGACCCACAACCACAGAAGATTTTCTCTTTGAGGGAATGCCCCATTTTTGGGGAAGACTTATGTTTTCCATGGCGGCATTCTTAATTACTTCCTTAATGACCTCTTGTGGGAAGAGGTCTTTACCCCAAATGTTGGAAGATATTAGCTTCCTTGTTTCGTGTTTCACCGTTGCAGCAGCAAACACAAACTCTCTACATGCTCTCCTAGCCTTCACAAAGGCGTAAAGGTCCTTTACCAATGTAGCCATATGCATTTTGGCTAAGACCATGAGCATGTCTGGGGTGTTCTCGTAAGTTGAACACAACTCTATGTAGTTTTGTAGAGAAAGGGATGTCGCCAGTCTCTCCTTTGACTCGTGCTCATTAAACAAGAGCAAATCGGACAATTTAGGGAGACATACATTAAATTGTCGGCTTGCGACATCCTTGTCTAATTTTCCTACTGAAAGTGTCAAATGGACTTCCTTCCAATCCTTTTCCTGTCCGGGAAAAGCTGGTGACAAAGGCTTGCACTCATCGAGTGTGGGACATGACTCACCCGCCTCTACAGCTTTGGTAACAGAAGTAAATGCCTTCCCCATAAAGGGGAAGGAGTGTGAAGCAGGAGCAAGAAAGGAAGAGTGTATGTTATTCAGTGAGAAAACCGTCGTCTCTGAATAACCCGCCTTCTTCAGATTATCTGAAAGGATAGTCTGTGCCTTATCATGATCAAGAATCATGACCTCCTTTTGTTCCGTTCTTTTCCTTGTCTTTGGTTCGAACCTCAGTTGAACCCAACAATTAGGGAAAACCTCAGAGCTTGGCCAAAATTGGATTTTGTCCAAGGGAACAGTACCTATTTTCTCTGAAAGGAAGAGATTGCCATTTCAAATCGACATCAGCTCCGCAAACCTCCAGGGATTGGTTAAGGAGCATGAAGGAAGGTCATGATTCATGGGTCGTTTAACTGACCCGTGGGAAGTAACAAGAGGAGCTTTACGAGGTTCTATCTTGTGTTTTACTTCCCGCTTTTTGCTTTGTTTACTAAAGCTCTCTATCTGATTCTTCAGTTGGATACATAATTGTACCACATTATCCCATAGAGGGGTAAAAGACGAAGATGTTGACATCGATGGCTCTTTAGCCAGCAAAGGCGGAGGAAAGTCCGATACAACATATTTCTCTTCTACCTTAGGGCACTTCTTGTCCTCGATCCCAAAGGTTTTCTCGCCATCAGGGAACGTAGTTGACTCCTGAGGCACTACTATTTCCTCACTTAGCTCTGGAAATAATAGCTTACGCATCCTATCATTAGGTAGGAAAGGTCCCGGAGAGATCTTTTGGAAGCCTCTCACCCAGTTACGTAATTTATACTGTGCTATATCCTTAGTCTCTGTAGACTTGGGATTATCAAAACCTTCGGACATCAATGTCCAACATATATTGCAACCCTGTGGGTTCCAATAATGTAGGGATCCGGAAATAATATTGCAGGGGACATGTAACCTGCAAGTATTATGACCGTAAAAGTCCTTACCCTTGGCTCTGCAGTGGACTGCCGTACAAGGTATCTGGTGTTCCATCTGTAAAGAAAGGAAAACCAAATGAGTATATAATGGATTATTACTTTAATAATCAACATGTAAATGTCATCTACAACAGAATAGCTTAGGATAGAAGCTATAAAGGGATAGTAGGAGATACATACCTGTATACCTCCGCGAGCAAATGCTGCTACCTCCCCTCAGTATTAACTTACATGGAGCTTTCTCTGTGAGAAAATCCAAGTAGAAGGGTTACTTACCCTTAGGGGTAGAGAAGTATCAATTAACTATCCCAAAATTGTTAATACTGTGGGGTCAGGATGACTGATATCAAATCAGACTATTGCAGAAATTATTCCCTCAATATATAAACGGTATCAGCAGAACACTCGCTGGAGGATACCCAAGGTAAGTTAGGAAAATCTACTGTAACGTGGTACTGTAGTTTCTAATTTGCAAAAGTGTAAATTGCAACATATCGACTACTGTACCTATGTCATGCAGTCTTATCATTATGCTGCCTACAAGGCAGCATATGACAGCAGGGTCCATCTAGCACTAGATGGAACAGAAAAATAAAGACATATAAATGAACATCCTACTCGGGTCATTTGCTGTAGTCTTCCTACTATATTAAATCATAGAGTTTCCTGATCAGGGAGACTCAAAGACAAAGGGGCTGTACCCTTTACAGGATAAGAGTGTATTACTCATGCCTGAAATATTTAATATTGCAGGATAATCCTAAAACTGATTTCTAATCAGGATATTGAGGAAATCATATTCATTCAATATAGGATTAGGCTCAGCAATTGCCCGAATTAGATATCCAAAATATATTGGAAAAAACCACTAGTATAAGAAATATAGTAGTTTTCTATCTACAGTATATTCTATACTGAGATATACTGGCTATCTGTATTACCTATACAGCAGTATATCTGGCATGTTGCCGGTCTGGCTAGGATATGTCTGCATACCTTGCAGACCTAGCGAGACAGAGAGAGAGACAGTATGGAAAAAAGGGCTATCCTTTACTGTAACTATATACAGTAATTAAGGAAGAAAAGTCTAATAGACTACCTTTTTACCGAAAGGAGGTTCTAATAGAAGGGGAGAATGTAACATTCAGGCTTCTATATAGCTACAGTACTGTTGCCAGCAACCCGCCGACAGTAGTGATACAGTCGGCGCGCCGCGTTGCCGGCCCTGCCGACAGCATACAGACAACAGAACCTATAGCTACAGTCCAAGGGAGGACTGAGAACCTCGGGGACAGAAGGGACTAACCACTCACAGCCGTCATGGGCGCCACTGCCGTCCAGGCCGGCAACTGGTGACAGTCCATGATTGTCGGCAGCCACCTTGGTTGCCGGCCAGGCCAGCAAAAGGCTATTGTGCAGACAACCGCTGACAACGTCGGCAGTCGCTGACAACGTCGGCAACAGCCATCTTGGTTGTTGGCCAGGCCGGCAAAAAGGGCTATCATGCCGACAACCGCCGGCCACGTCGGCAGCCGCCGACATCGTCGGTAGCCGCCGGCAAAGTCGGCAGCTGCTGACAGTCCATGACTGTCGGCAGGACTGTCGGCAGCCATCTTGGTTGTCGGCCAGGCCGGCAGGCGGCAGTATGCCCTGCCGTCAGCCAGGATGAGAGAGGTAGTCTGGCTCCATCCA